>NC_134486.1:321383699-321678699 GCF_040206685.1 Ascaphus truei
TCCTACTTTGGGCTATGTATTAACCTAAATAATTAACCACATGTTGGTACTGGATGTCATTATTCATGTTCTAACGCTTGGCTCACTTTTTCTTATTCTTTGCATGATGCGCGTCATGTTCATGGATATGAATGCATTACAAATTGTCTACTTGCATTTGCAATTTATACCAAGGAAAAGTTGACAGATAATTTACACACAGTTATGGTGCATGCCTGCAATTTTGTATACATATTATGCGCATGTATGTGCAACGACAACATCCAAACATCGCTTCCATCTCCATTTGTCATTTTTTATGTTAGTGAAAAAAACAGTTGACGAACATGCTTCCATTTTATACATTGGCACACGAAGACACATTCATTTGTTACTCTCGTGTGCGCCCCTTTTATTACAAAATTGCTTCTAGCAACAATTTATATGTACCCAGGCACTTCTTGTTCTCTGCTCAACTCCCTCTGTCTTACTTGACAATCCAAATTGTACGTATAAAACTCCAAAGTTCTATTTTTCTCACCATTCAAAACCCACCTGAACACACACGTTTAGGATTTAAAGAAGCATTTTAACCCTTTCGGTTCCGGAATGTCTGCAGCACACAAGTTTTAATGGACAATCCCCACCAAGACTACATGATCGGGGCAGTCCCTCCTTGTCAACAATAGAAGAAAATGTCTTCTGTTCTGATATCCCTTAGATGAGCGCAAAAAATCTTGACGTTCACTGGAAGATATCAGAGGCACTTGTGGAGTTGAACAGACAAGAAAAGCTTTAACTTTAATGCACACATCAAATGCACATAGTTTCCCTGTAGTAGACAATACAACTTCCCATGCGAATGTCTATGTACGTATCCTAAATAACATTTATATGATGAGCTTTATAGGGCAGGGACTTCTTTCTCCGAATGTTTTATTTGATGCACTCCTCCACATTTTGTACCATATGCCTGGCATATTATGGCCCGGACACATCAAGCTGCGGTAACCTAAAAACACTGTATTATTGCCAATAAAAGTGTGTTGCATAGCCAAAAAATAGAACTTTTTAACAGACGCAGTAAACAAATATCGATCACAGTGTGACTTTACATAATACCGCAATTTTTAGTAAATAAATGCCATTCATCAAGTTCTGATATTTCTCGGCACAGGGTTAATGCTAGAAATACAATTATTTTATCATCTACTTCAAGTTGGTGTTAAGCCTATCTTTCCTATGTATCCAATGGTCAATCAATAGGAAATTGTATACATAGCCCATCTAAGGTAAGACAGTATGGAATAGGTGATGAAATAGTGATTTTAATACATTACAGTAAATATTTATTAACCCCTTATTAGGTCAACTATGATGGGTAAGTACAACTAGGCAGAGAAAGCTCCCTATGCGGCGCAGTAATGTGAACATTTTAATGTAAATTTACGTGATTTAAAACGTAATAGTTTAATCAAAATTAGTCTAAAAAAAATTTGGCACCCAAAAAATAACAAAACAAATATATGAAATATAATAAAATTGCCAGATCTAAGTGTTGAAACTAATAAACCTGTCTGGTCACAGATACATAGTAAAGGGTAATGGGAGGTAAAGAGGATAGAAATAGCTAGCTGAGCTCCTTCTAGTTGTTTCTGATGATATAATAATCATTGCTCAATGCACCTAATCATATATAAACAACTCTGTCAGCGAGCTGAACCTGCATCACAACTACATACTTATATAATGAAGGTAAATATAATGTACAGTACTGTATAGTAGTAACTGTAATTCCCAATGACATGCATACTGTAATGTGTGTGCCATAGCCCGTTAATGAATGAATTGAGGCATGCACATTAAAGCGTTGTGTGCATTCTCGCATGTGTACTACAGTACAGTGCCTGTATAGAGTACTTAAACCATCATACTGTGGACATTGTTTATTTATTTTTTTTTCAGAAAATGAAGCATCGAATCGACAGCCAGAAGATGATGTTGATGAAAGTGCCACACACACTGTCTCACACTGTGATCACCTGTAATAAAATGACACACAATGCAACTCTCTCATTTAGTGAACTGTTTTTTACCTCCCGGCAATTTCCTCATTCCCAGAGACAAGCAGACACCTTAAAGCCGCACCTCCCCCCACCTCGCGACTTTACAACTCCCCCGAGCCAGCCACATTCCTCTCTGTAAAGTTTCAGACCAGGCCTCAAAAGCCTGCAGTAGATCAAGAGAGCTGTCCCCGGCCGCTGAGAAATTACACTTCCATAATGTCACTCACATACTGTATGTTACATTAAGTTTGTGACGTAAAGAATGTGAACATTGAAAAATATTGTTATATAAAAGTTAATATTTTATACTTGTGTATTGAAGATTATTGACAGCAGTCAATCAAATATTGTATGCTACATGAATGCAATGTAACACAGTTGACAATAGTGTGTGTAAATGTACACAAGTTTGGCTATGTCATGAACATTTCATTATCTGGTTCTTCATCAGGCATGGTCGGCCAGTATCTCTGAGGTCAGGTATTCCGACGATCAGTTCCGGATGTATGACTGCCTTGAGAGCATTTTCATACGCTGTGTCGAGGACGGAGAGACCAGGTCCTCCACCGGTTCCTCTGGTATGTTTCTATTCAAGTGCCATTTTCTCTTTTCATTTTTTTTTAATATCTGCATATCGTTTATTGCGGTTCTGGATGATCCGTGGAATGCTGTCAACACTGTTAACTGCAGCAGTTATGTCTCTCCATTTAGCATATTTTATTTGCCATGAAGGTTTTAGAGACCATCATCCCCAGAATCACTTCATAGCACTGGACAATTTTCTTTATTAATACCACATTCTCATCTTCTGAAACTTTTAAATTACATAGCCATTGCTTCTAAGCTGCATCACTGCCATGTGCAGGTGGGGAAGGCTGTACATTGCCTCCCATGGGCCTTGCTGCTGTGCCCTGTCTATCTCACCGCAACTCCCATGTCCCTCTCTAAACCTCCTCCCCTGGCCTCTTGCTGCGCTCACCGCTCCTCCTCACACTCCCACCACCTCTCCTTCCTCTGTTTACTCCTCTGGGCCTCACTCCTCACACTCCCAGAAGTCACTCGACTCACTGCAGTCTCCTCCATCTTTCACTCTCCCACTAGGTACTACTTCACACAATTACACAGCAAATAAGAAAAAACAGACAAAATACAAAGTTCAAAGTACAGCAAAAATCACAGAGTCAAGCACACAAGCACCCACATAGGCAGACAACAAAAAGCAAAGGACATCTCAAGCAGATCTAAAAATAGTACTAATAGGCAAAAAAGTTTTCCCACTCCCTGTAGCCAATGTGTCCTCTCTATCTACCAAGAGCGCTGGCAATATGAGCCAACAAATCACTGGTTTATATAATCTGCTACATAGGATTGTTTTGCAATGTTTTTCCGCCATTTTAAGAGTAGTCGGTGACTTGGCCGCAATTTTAATGGTAAGTACTGTACATATTTATCTAAAAAACACCCTCAATTTGCTATAAAGCCACTTCGTATGCTTAGGAAAGTTCTAAACTTAACGTAGAGGATTTCCCTGACATGGAGAAGTGGTTTCATAGCATATTGATTACAGGAACATGCTTTATAGAAATGTTAAATGTAGACACTATACCAGTAATTAATCCCTGAAATAGTTCATATCAAACTGATATATTTAAAGGAAAGTAAACAATACCATTAGCCAGGTATATAAATGCAATACTATGGGAATTTCTATTAGCATTCAGTACAGAAAAAGCATTATTTCTATGTACTGTAAGATTTCTGTTATTTTTAGATTTGTCTATTGCAGTTCACAAGTGCACAAAACAGAATAAAGCACATATCTAACCTTCCTTACCCATCAACTTAAATTCCCAGTAGAGTCAATAATTCATTTTGTTCTTCTTTCCCCTTAATCCTTCCTGTGGGATCGCCTTTATTGCAATATCAACAATTTATTTGGAACTTCTCCAATTGAACCTGATGTTTCTACAGGAATAGATCAGGAGTATGCAGAAATAAATAGCACTCTGCTCAGCAGAATGTTGTCTATAAATAAATAATTTTATATAAATACTTCTCTAAACGTAATTATTGCTTTTGCTGTTGTTGCTAGTAACTAGATACATGGTTAACCAATACAAAATGTAATGTTTGATAGTGGTCAGCACAGTGCATCCCTAAAGTCAAAATATTTATATTTATTGCAGGTCTTCTATAAAAGTTATTAATAGAGAAGATAACCGCTAGTGTCAACATATTGATCATTTTTTTTAAAAGTTATATGCTTTTACTAATCACAATATTTTAAATAATTTGCTAAACATAATTAGTGTTTACATTACAATTCATTAGAGCTGTTTATTGTGAGGGATATTAAGCTGATCAGCAAAATTGTCAAATAATAGGATAAGGTACATTATGGCTGCATTCACTGTTTATGGGGATTATACAGTATCTACCTATCTTGAAATTTAAGAAGACATTTAGCAGTTCAATTCTACACCTTTCCAGACAGCCAATGTTCCTTGTTCTTTGAGAAAACAAAACAGTATTTCAAATAAACCCAAATTTGCAGTCTAATCACATTCTTGACATTTTGATATTTGGAGAGACATTCCCACAGCAGGGATTTTCATTTGGCTACAGCAATCAGAAATATTGAATAAGCAGAACAAAGCTGTAGAGAACTTAAGGTTTGCAATTACTGTATATGCTGTGCGGTATATTCCAATGTTTTAATTTGAATGGAAAAAGGTTTTTTTCTTCTTCACAGAAAGCAAAATACCTTAAAGTAGTAGTTACACCTGCTCGTTTCTTTTCCCCAACGCCCATTTTATTTATTACATAGACAGGCAGCGGGGGGTCTCTGGAGCTAAACCACATTCATTTCTGGTCCAGGGACACCCTGATCCCAATACACTTAAAGGCAAGTATCTTGGTAACCTGTAAGTAGTATAGAATACTATAGAATATAGAGTACTAGAATAGCACTGGATAATCCTGGACACATTATACATAAAGCTTGGCCCCCTGCAGACACACTTACTAGAACTCCCTCCTACGGTCTCTGTACGTTCTCCCTACCTACCAATTAGACTGTAAGCTCCTCGGAGCAGGGACTCCTGTTCCTTAATGTTACTTTTATGTCTGAAGCACTTATTCCCATGACCTGATTTATATTATTTGTTATTTATATGATATGTATTACTACTGTGAAGCGCTTTGTATATTTATGGCGCTATATAAATAAAGACATACAATACATTCTTACAGGGGAAACAAAATGGGATTTAAATCTCTCGTTATGCCGGCCACCAGAAAGCCACAATGTCGTCCGTTGCAGCTTCTTATTGGCCCGAGTGCCTCAGAGATTTAAATACCTGAAAGTAACAGGCAGCACCATTCCTGGTAAGTATTTCAGGAACCTGGGGGTCCTCAGAGATTAAATAAATGCGGTTTAGATCGGGGGATCTCCCTGCTTCTTACCTATACATTAAAAAAAGATGGCCAAGGGGAACTGTACCTTTAAAGAAAAGAACAGACAGCTTTCGAATAAAATGTTAATAAATGAATTAACAATGTTAAGACTATCTTACCATAGGGACCCACATCCACAATTATCATTAAAGCAGCAAAACATGTGAAATCTTATTTTTTATTATAAATAAATGAGTTCTGTAGCATTAGATAATACTACCTTTATAATATATATATATATTATTGAACTTTTAATGCTATTTTGAATGAGTTTTTAAGCAACCTTTGATTTCTATAGCAGGTTTTAGCCCACCTCCCCAACAGTGCAAGATTTGTGCACCACTTTCCTGTTTGTGATCATTTGTTGTCAATATTCCCAGCAGTTTGAGCTGTAAACAGTAACAATAGATAATGTTACCTTAGTACGAAAAGGATATATTGTAGCTGCTGAGTTACACTGATTGAAGCAGCCATTATATTAATCACACAATCAAGATTTCGACAGATTTATTAAAGGAGCACCAAACGATTGTCAGTTTAAGTAAGAATGTAGAATTATACATTGCCACATTCTTTACATATACAAATAATAAAAACCAGGGGGGGGGGGGGGGGTGGTGTTGTGTGTAGTATTGCTGCTTTAAATGTTGGGGTAATGCAGGGTTACCATCGGTAAAATCAAGCCACTTCTTATCGTTCTGGTTAGAATCTCTATATACAGTATGAATAAATAAGTGAATACATAATAGGTGTAGCCCCCTTTCCCTGTGACTAAGGGAAACTACGCGTGCTGCTATACCTGTTTGCTCACAGGAGGCTAAGCCTCCGCCGCTGGGAGTCTGGGGTGAGTCTTTCTCCTTATCAGTGCAGAGCCTCCACCTATGAGGGATCCCAGCGTTGGCAGGATAACCCCTTACAGGAACCAATCACAGTGATGAATAACACACACACAAAGTATATAACGAATATTTACTGAACATATATAATAACATAACTGTAACTCACAGTATGTACCCAACACGTGGTGGTCCCCCCAATGTACTGAGGGTGTGGTGGCACCAATAACCCAGGTGTGCTTCCCAGTCAATCCCACCCAATACAGGGAAAAGGGAGACCAAAAAGCGCACCAGCACAAACGGAGCAGGAAGAAACCAGGACAGCTATTTTCCATATTGCAATCCCACCCAATGTATGAGGTAGCGCTACCCTTGTGGACCATTGGTGCACTTATACCTTCCTGGGCACTCCTGTACCCAGGTACCGCTAATGGAATAGAACCAGTCAGGTCCCACGTAGCGGGGCCTCCGACATAAATCCCCTCACGCCTTAGGGTCCTGATCCGCCTCGTGGGTGATCTCACGTGAATGTCTATGTAGGTCTATGGCCTGGTCCCAGACCACAGTACACCACGTGGCCGTCCGGTCCGGCTGTACTGATAGGGAAGTACTGATAGGGAAGCGTCCCTATCTGGGGCCTTCCCTGCAATACTCAGCTGAGGTAACCCAGGACCTAGCTGGGGCCTAAAGGGAAAGACTAGGCCTATTCCAGGGAAGCACTGCTTCCTGGACACTACCTACCCTCTTGCTGCCCTCTGTCAGACTTACTCGCGGGGTCTTTGCGCTCCAAAAATATCCTCCTCCCTGCACCTGCCCCTGAGGATTCTGTGACATGTAGTCCCACTGTAGTGTATTGCGGAGCCGTTTTAAGATGGCCACCGCAACTTACACTGTGCATGCGTGACTTGCTTACACTGCGCATGCGCGATCAATAACATGGCCGCCCCCACACTCGGGCACAGCGCGTAGGTCCGGTGGCAACCCGGTAGACCAGCAGCTCCCCCCCTCCCCCCGCACCGGAGGTAATAAGGGAGCTCGGCTACATCTGCATTCCTCTTTTTTACAGTGATCTCTTCCACAGCAGGTTATTTCAGAGCAAAATAACTCCACTTTCCCCATGCCATCCTCAACTGTAACCCTACGACTCTCCACCTAACTTTAAAAGAGTTGTATTTTAGATACACTAGCTGATAAGGTACACATTATGCAAAGCTGTCACAGCATACTGCAGTTAATGACTTCTAATTTAACCTTTCTGTAATATTGTGATGCAGAATCACTAAATCATGTCAAATGAGAAATAACTTTGGAAACTCTAATCTTAACCAAATAAGTATTATATCACACGTATAAAAATCCTGTCAAAAATAGGTGTTGTACGCTGAAAAATGCTGCAGTCTCTAGACACATTTTAATAATAATATTTTACTGTGAAAGCTCCCACAGGGAAAGATTGAGGAAACAAAGGCATGTTATGTCTTCAAATAATGTATCAGCTGTGGCTGGCACAACTTTCAGCAGCAAACATGTAATATACATTTTTTTTAAATGATGCTTATTAAATTACCACATATTTAAATTAAATACCGGGAACATTTTACCTGCATATACATCACAGCATACAAAAATAACTTTATATTGAAATCCAGCCCTTTAATCAAAGAACAATAGCTTGATCTATCAGTTTTATTGTTAATAAGAACATTGAATAACTCCTTCCAAATATTAAGAACAGAATCAGGGATATTTCAGTAATAAATGGGAACACATTTCAAACCAGGGAGGGAGGGGTGGGCCCCAGTATAGAAAAAAAGCCCCCGGCTCATCTCTTTCCTTTCTCCAGGACCCTATTTATGCAGGGTCTTACACGGCAGTGGGGGCGCGAGCCCACTTACGTGGCAATTGCAGAAGTTGGGCTTGAATTCTGGTGGGGTCTAGCTTCTGTGTAAGAATCGCCTTGGTGGGCTCCCTCAGCTTCCGCCAGGTAAGACCTTGCATACTCTGCAGCACAGGTAGGGCCCCAGGAGAAGGAAGAAAGAGAGGGCCCTATAGAAATGCTGGAACATTGATACAGCTGGCAGGTGGTAGTATGGGTGGGTGAGCACCTAACAGTCGGGGCCCTGGTGCAGTTGAACCGGCTGTGCCAATGGGAGTTCTGTAAGCGTTTTAAGCTACATTAGTAATAGGAATAGTAAAAGAAACACATCTAGAAGGATAAATAGATGCATGGAACAAGTGGATTGTACTAGAAGAGTAACAAAATCTGGAAGGCTACATTATGTGCGGAAGGAAAAGTAGTGTAAGTAATGAAACCTGAGAAGTACCGTAGTTGCAGTAATAACATGGATGAACGGGATATTATGACCAGTAGTCGACAAATCGCCCAAAAATCTACTCACCAAACAAAAAATCTACTCGCCCCCAGCCCCGCCCCTAGTCCCACCCCCAACCCCAGCCCTAGTCCCGCCCCCAGCCCCGCTTTTTAAAAAAAATAAATGAATAAATTCCTAGTAAGAACAACATTCGTTTTTGACATTAGTTTATTTATTACATTATACTACAATTAGTCCTTGTTACTTGTGTGTGTGTATGTGTGTGTGTGTGTGTGTGTGTGTGTGTGTGTGTGTGTGTGTGTGTGTGTGTGTGTGTGTGTGTGTGTGTGTGTGTGTGTGTGTGTGTGTGTAAATGTCAGATTTAGAAAAAAAAGCCAGATGTGAATGACTAGTTTCCTGAACCCCATAACTAGTGCCTGGATGCCCCCGCTTCACAATATCTAAAGAAGCAATCCCACCTGGGATCTTACCTGATCCGCAAGACCTCAATGTCCAGGTACCCTCATTCCCGCAATGTTATACATTGCAGGGGAGGTGTTCCCTACCTGTCTTCTGGGTTAGGGGGGATTCCGATATCTTCCGTGTGAAGCTCGAGAGTTAAATCTGGAAGAAAGCAGTATAGGTTATTTCGGTGTAGGTATAGGGCAGTTAAGATATATAGGGTAAATAAGAGATCCAGAGTGTGGGAGAGAGAGAGAGAGAGAGTGGGAGAGAGAGAGAGAGAGTGGGAGAGAGAGAGAGAGAGAGAGGGAGAGAGAGAGGGAGAGAGAGTGTGAGAGAGAGAGTGCGAGAGAGAGAGTGTGGGTGTGAGAGAGAGAGAGAGAGATAGAGAGAGTGGGTGAGACAGAGAGAGAGTATGGGTGTGAGAGAGAGAGACAGAGAGAGAGTGTGGGGGAGAGAGAGTGTGGGGGAGAGAGAGAGACAGAGAGAGACACACACAGAGAGAGAGAGAGACACACAGAGAGAGTGACAGAGAGAGACAGAGAGTGCGAGAGAGAGAGATAGAGAGAGAGTGCGACAGAGAGAGAGAGGGAGAGTGCGACAGAGAGAGAGAGAGAGGGAGAGTGCGACCGAGAGAGAGAGAGAGGGAGAGTGCGACAGAGAGAGAGAGGGAGAGTGCGAGAGAGCGAGAGAGAGAGAGGGGGGGAGAGTTTGAAAGAAAGAGAGAGATAGAGAGGGGGAGAGTGCGACAGAGAGAGAGAGAGATAGAGAGGGGGAGAGTGCGACAGAGAGAGAGTGATAGAGAGGGGGAGAGTGCGAGAGAGAAAGAGGGAGGGGGAGAGTGTGACAGAGAGAGAGAGGGGGAGAGTGCGACAGAGAGAGAGAGCGACAGAGAGAGAGAGGGGGAGAGTGCGACAGAGAGAGAGAAGGAGTGCGACAGAGAGAGAGGGAGAGTGCGACAGAGAGAGAGAGAGAGCGCGACAGAGAGAGTGGGACAGAGAGAGGGAGAGTGCGACAGAGAGAGAGAGAGAGAGGGAAAGTGCGACAGAGAGTGAGAGGGAGAGTGCGACAGAGAGAGAGAGAGGGGGCGACAGGGTAAGGGGGCGACAGGGTGAGGGGGCGACACAGGGAGAGGGCGACACAGGGAGAGGGCGACACAGGGAGAGGGTGAGGGTGACAGGGAGAGAGGGTGACACACACAGACACACACACTCACAAACACACACACTCATAGACAGACACACTCACTCACTCAAAGACACACACTCACAGACACACACACACACACAGACAGACACACACTCAGACACACACTCACTGGGTGGGTGACTGGTGGGTATTCATTGGAAGGGAGGGGGCCCACCTGTTCCTCCATGGCCTGCTTGTCCTCCACATGCTGCTCCACATGCCAGGGGATCGGGCAGCCAGGCGGGGCGGGGGGGTCGGGCAGCCGGGTGGGAGGTCGTGCAGGAGTTGCGGGAGGTCGGGCAGCCAGGCGGGAGGTGCGAAAGGTCAGGCAGCCGGGCGGGGTGTTGGGCAGGAGTTGCGGGGGGATCGGGGGCCAGCAGGGGGATCGGGGGCCAGCGGGAGGATCGGGCGCCAGCAGGGTGACAGACAGACAGGCCGGGGAACTTTGCCCGCCGCACGTGCACCCCCCCCCTCTACCTCCCGCCCAGGCTGCAGCCATGGGGACGGGAGTCAGAGCTGCCAGCCTTCCCTTCTTCCCCGCTTCTATTACCCTACACCACGCAGGTGCCAAAGGAGCATGGGACGGAGGGGAAGCGCCTACCTTGTCCTCCAGCCCTGGGCAGCAGCCGCGGGGACCCCCCCAGCCTACATCCCACCCTGGGCAGCAAGCGTGGATCGGGTGCAGGGGGGGGAGGGGCTGACCAGAGCTGCCAGCCGGCCATCTTACTCACGTCAGGCCAATCAGGGAGGGAAATTATTTATTTAAAAAATAAATAAAAAAATTCGGCGCGAGCAGGGGAATTCATAGAGCCGCAGCACGGCTCGCCAGCGGCCTAAATCCACTCGCCACGGGCGTGTGGTTATGCCTATTTTTCAAACACTGATTATGACTATTAGGTCTCTATGGTACAGTGTCCATCATTACAGGGATATAGCAATACCAGGTTACCCTCAATATAGGAAGGACAGAATGGGAAAGGAGGAGTTGACCTTTATAAAAATTAGATTATAAAAGCCACAGTAATACAAGGAAGTTAAGAAGAGAGAGGTATTGTAGGTCACACTAGGAACTGGAGACAATAGAGTTGTTTGTCCTACTAGTGTGCCTTACATTACTCCATCACAAGGAGAGAAGATACTGTACATCATGTGTAGTGCTTAAAAGAGGCAGTAATATAATGGCAATCAAACCGGAAGTACTCGTTATAAGAAATGTTAATGTAACGGGTATTCCCCCCCCAATCGCAGATCTGATGTGGGTGCAAGGAACATACGGTGTTACCATAGGTGTGGTGCATTACCTGTTGGCTCGCAGGAGGGCTGAGCTTCCGCCACGGGGAACCTGGGGCAATTATACTAGGGATACTCACTTACAACGATGCAGCGCCTCCACCTGCGATGGCTCCCACCAGAGGGGGAGTGGTTCCTCGCAGGACAATCAATAACCACGTACAACGGAATTGATTATGACTAATACCTTTACTAACATGCATAGAAGGAATATAACATCAACATATAACAACAGGTGTCCCTCGCTAAGGGCAACCTGACTACGGCGTCTCGCTGGACGCTAACCTATGCGTCACGGCGGACGCTAACCTTATGCGTCACGGCGGACGCTAACCTTATGCGTCACGGCGGACGCTAACCTTCCAAAGAGTGATCCCACCCCGTGTCCAGTAACCCCAACCCAATGTCTCGCACTCCCAAGTCATATACCAATGTGTGTGTGTGAGTGCGCAGCCATTATGTCTGGTGATAGGCCTTGTTGGTGCACGTGAGTTTGTGGGTTACCTGCCCGGGCTCCAGCCACGGGTGCTGCTATACCACTGGGGTTGAGTCGCCGGGATATCCTCCTACGCGTGGGGTGAATTCCGGCGTGGATAATATTACCGCAGCTCTGCACCGTCTATACCTTGGCTAGGGTCTGTCTGTTACCAGCAGGCCGCAGTCACTGCTAGCTTTGTCCCCGTGGAGATAGTCCAGCTCCCTTTTGGCAACAATCAATATGCGTTACTCACTAACTAATAAATAGATAATGGGGCAGAGTCCCTAACCTAGGGCCTGTCCCTACAATACTCAGCTAGGATGACTCAGGGCTATCTGGGGCCTAGGGGATTGCTGGCCTAGTGCAGAGAGTCACTGACTCCTGCACCCTACCTCCTTCCCCTAGCTGCTCCAGTCACCAACTGCCAATGTGCTCTCTGCCCGTGAAATGTATCAAGCTCCTCTCCAGGGAGATTCTTCAGCCCTATTGGCTCCCTGGCATCACGTGGGGCGCTGCTGGGGCTCATGGGACTTGTAGTCCTCTTCGAGAGCCTTCCCTGTTAGGCTAGGGCTCACGGGCTTTCTCGTCCCCCTCGCGCGCATGCGCGATCTCCCTGGAGTCCTCCCGGCGATCCTACACCCTGCGCATGCGCAACGCATCTCACAATGGCGGCGCCCTGCTCCGCGAACCGCCGAGACCGCAGCAACGCGATCGCGGCCTTAACGACGGCCCGATCGCGTCCCCGGCAACCGGCCCGCTCGCGTCCCCGGCAACCGGCCCGATCGCGTCCCTGGCAACAGGCCACAACTCCAAGCAACACGCTGCTCGCGCACCAGAAGGAGGGGGGTCAGTACGCAAGGGGGACCTGGCTACATCAATTTGCCCAGATTTGGACCCAAAATTGTCAAGAGAGCCCAATATGAGGAAACAATACTGCATATATTATTTACAAATGGGAGAAATGTGTTAGATATCATTGCATTATAGCACCTACCTGTAGGTACAAATGAGATTCATCAAAATTGTGAGTTAATATACAGTGTATTCAGTCACTGACCAAAGAAAAACAAAGATGTTAGGACCACATTTTTAGCAAGCAGTGCTAAGCAATTAGACACCTTTATTATACTAGTGAATGGGCCATAAGATGCCACAATTGCATAATTGAAAGATACTGTCCTATATATGGACGGAAAGGCAAAACAACATTGAGTCTGAAAAGATGGGATGGGGATGGTAGTAAGAGACAGCTTTCAAGAATAAGCAGACTAAGAAATGGCAGAACAGGGAACTGTATAAAGTAATGCAAAATGCCAAACTATCAGGTGTGCAACCGCCCAAACAGAAACCAGATAATAAAAGAGGGATACAACACATGTTTTAGGTCTGCAAGTGAAGGGAGAAATATCAATGAAGGCGTAATAAAACACAAATGGCATATTTATAGTAGAACAAAGATAAAGCACATAGAGTATACTGAATAATTATTTTGCTCACATTAAAACAGAAGGTATGTAACAATATTGGTGCAAAAAAAAAAAAAACGCACAGGATTTATAGAAACTAAAAAAGAAAATCCAGTTGTAAGCAATAGACTATTATTTTGTAATAAATGTTGTGCTATTTTTGCATTAGTTTTGCAGCTCAGATACATGGCCCCCTTAGACTATCTTTACGGTAGTTAAATAAGTCCCCATTTATTTATTTTTACTTTGTGTTAATTGCATTTATACTGTTTTAAACTACATTGTTTTTGACATTGTCACGGTAATATATTATTACAACGTAAACAATTTTGTAAGAAGATTAAGAGCTTAATTTTTGGTATAAATAAATATCAGACATATTAAAAACACATCAGCATCAAGATGATTTATTAAAGTTGTACGTCTGTTGCACATTCTGCAGACTTAAGTTATTGGTGCATAATGCTTCCAGACATACTGTACATTTTTCTAGCTCAAACATATTTCATACCATTGTCTAAGTCACTAATTTACACTGCATTACTTGCTACATTAAGCACCAAAGATTAGTACACAGGTCATGCTTGAAAGCTGAAACCCAGGTAGTTGCAACCTTGACAAATGAAGACAAATGATTATTTTCAAGAATTCAAAAATACAAGCTTATTACCACCCATTTTATATAAAACCACTATTTGGGAATAATATTGTTAAGTGCACAGCTCTGTTTCAATGAATATGTGCCCAACACATTATACTTAATTAGATATTGAAAGATCAATGACACATTTAATCTGTTTCCCTAACATATTTGTGAGCAGCATGGGTAATAATATCTCAGCACAGAACTAAAAGGGAGAAAAGCAGAAACACCCTAAAAAAAAATCACAACAGATAACATGACATCCATTTTAATTTACTATGCAAATATTATCTATTACTTTTATAATGTGCGATGAGCTGCATCTTAGAAAAAGATGTTGATTTTGGTATATTGGTATAGTGCTACAGTATATTTTAATTTTCACACTTGACTGGGAACGCATTCAAATATAATAAGTTACCTCTGGTATGTATGTACATGTATGTATGTACATGTATGTACAGACGAGCCAACAAGTATTCTAAAACTTGCCTTAAACTAGCCAGGTACATGCTGGGTATATGCTGGGTACATGCTGGGTACATGCTGGGTACATTTCAGTGACATTTCTGCAGAGGCTAATGGCCAATCGGATTAACACAGTAGGGGTCCCTGGCAGGCCCATTCAGTTTGAATGGGACTGCCAGGGACCCCCACTGTTAATCTGATGGGCCATTAATCAATGCAGAAATGCTGGGTCTAGTTTAAGGCAAGTTTAAGTCATGTACCCAGCATGTACCTGGGTCTTTCTGGTAATTGCCACTGGTTTGTTTTAGAATAACCGTCGGCACTACAGTATATATGTATGAATGTATAAAAACGATTAAAGCACACAAAAATGTAGAAAAGTATAAAAAAAGACTTACATTTTATTAGGATAGCAAAGTCACAAAGTTAACCTTTCAGTCTATTAGGACCTTCAACCGTACAAGCCAAAAATATATAATAACAATACAAGCAGACCAGTATTTACACGACAAATTTGGCATTAAAAAAAAAAATGTATATCAGGTGCATCTTAAACGGGAACATCGGTAATCGGACATATGTACACCTCTATAAAACCGATACCGACTAGAACCACAAAAAAGTATCAATACCAGATGAAGAGATGAAACAGGATGTCTATTAGTTTTACAATGTCTAACAAGGGTAATTTTACCATATGAACAAGAATTACTTTTATGTAGGAGTGGACAAAATATATATAAATAAAACTTAGGAGCCAGTCCTTATTGTTAGGAGCCAGAGCTTAGAAATAATACATTAAAAAAAAATTGGGGGGAGGGGTCACAGGATCCCCATCCCTCCATCAGAGGCTCTATGGGACTTATTCTAGTAGCTCCGAAGTTGTCATTGCCAAACCGCATGTTTCGGCATGTTCACAAGAGAAATGAAAGGTGTGAAAAAATTGTCCTCTCTATTGCAAATCGCAGTCTCTAAACCACTTCTATAAAAAATGTGACAAATCGCTTGATTTGTACTTGCTTTAGAAACTAAAAAACCTGAAAGGGTGGGGGGAGGAGTTCCGAACTTAATAGTATCTCCAATTGTATATATGTCCCTTCAAACCTCCCTCCAAATAAATTACGCAGAGATGCACGTGCTGAAAAAGGAACATACCTGAGATACTCAGAGATACAGCATACTTTTGAGCTCTACTACCCACACCTGTAGACCCCTGTGTGCAGTGTGCTGTGAGTGTGTGTAGTGTGCTGTGAGTGTATGCAGTGTGCTGTGAGTGTGCAGTGTGCTGTGAGTGTATGCAGTGTGCAGTGAGTGTATGCAGTGTGCAGTGAGTGTATAGTGTGCAGTGTGCAAAAAAAATTATTATTTATTTTTTTAAATTCGGGGTCCATGCTCAAACCGCATTATAGCGGATCACGCTATAACGGGGTTGAGCTGTATATATATATATATATATATATATATATATATATATATATATATATATATATACACATACACACACACATGTAGAGGTATCAGTACCGTGTTAACCAAGCTTCAATAATCAAAAATGAATAGACAATACCGTTCTGTGGCTAACGAAATGCTTTTATTTGTGCGAGCTTTCGAGATACACTGATCTCTTCTTCCGGCAGTGTTACAATGAATAAAGCAAGCAAAGGGTTATACATTATTGTTACATTATAATACATAAAAAATGTAATTCAGAGTTGATTTAAAAAAAGTATTTTCTCATAGTACAGACCTGATCTATTAAAAAAAAAAAACCCACCCATGTTGGCTATTGCTTGGTATGCAGATTTAAAGTTGATCAATGCTAGAACTGCTGCCCTGAATGGCAGGTGTGTGGGTCCTAATCCTGTTGGGTTTAACACTGGTACCCCTTTCATTACAAGGACAATCTGGGCATATGGTTTGACTCCTATTTAACATTTGGGTTGCACATTGATGTCTAACATCCAAAACCTATGCCAAACTAGGTGTACTTTATAGGAACAATTACTTCCTAAGCCAGCTGGTCAGAAATCACATCGCACATCAAATGCTGATACCAATTTTAGCCTATGGGGACATAGCACAGCACAGCACCCCAAACTCACCTTAGAAAACTAGACACCCTCTACAACTCAATATGCTGCTTTGTCCTCCAGTGTAACACACATCACTGAGAAATGCTCAAAGCCACCACTTGAGTCTAGGCCCAAAGTTCATCTTTCCTGTCTTGCATTCAAATACTTTCTGGGCAAGCTACCTGTCTATCTGAACAAGCTCCTCACCCGTACCACACGCAGTACTTATCACCTCAGATCTGACTCCAAAAGACTGTTTGTTCACAGTCCCAAGGTTCAACAAAGTATCTGGCCGCTCTGCCTTGTCTTACCGTGCACCCCACAACTGGAGCAATTTACCGGAGACTCTCACAGACGCCACCAGTCTAAATACTTTCAAAACTAAAGCTGTCTCACATTTTAATCTGGTCTGTAACTGTTATATACGCCAATAATATATATTATCTTTAACTGTGCATGCAATGTCTTGTATATAATGTACTGTATAACCTTTATCACTCATTGTAATTATTGTGACAGAAACCAGGGTATGGTAATACATTCCATATATAGGGCTCCCAGGATACTGAACAGTTTCTATCTTGTTTAGGCTGAAAAGAGTAGCCTCAGAATGCATGCACTCCATCCCAGTTTGGCAAGTGCTGGAACTGGGGGATGAGGCATCCAGACCAGAGTTTGTCTGCTGCCTGATTTCTGTCACCTGTCCTGCTAGTTAGAAATCAGGTATTTAAGGCTGATTTCCTGGTTCCTCTTCCCTCTCCCCAAGAGCCTGGAGGCAGGAAGGCTGTTGGAAGCAGAGAGGGGAAACGCCTCTCACCAAACAGGTTAAATCATTCTGTTCTTTTTTTCTAAAACTGGAAAGTTACTTATTTTTGTTGTTGGAAGTGGATAAGCCATTCCAACCCCAGTTAGGGAAAACCTTAAGTTAAGTTATTGCTCAGGCGAGCAGGGTTTTGTTTGCTTATGTATTATTTTGTATTCCATGTGGCAGTCTCAGTGCCTGGGACTGAATAAACCAGGCATAGCCTGCTTAAAGGAACAGCACGTTACGCCTCGTCATTTAACCTACCCTAAAAGACCGTGTTCTAACAGTCCCGGACAGACGGCGGAGCCCCAGGAGTAAGCCGTTTGTCACACTATGTATTTGTAACCATGTATATGTCATTATAACTCTGTGCTCAGGACATACTGGAAAACGAGAGGTAACTCTCAATGTATTACTTCCTGGTAAAACATTTTTATAAATAAATAAATAAAATAAACCAGTATGCATGTCGAATAAATACTTCCTTCCACACAACTTAAAAAATGAGTCTGATTATTTGTAATGTATTTACCTCCTATTGTAATGTTGTAAAGCGCTGCGTACATTGTTGGTGCGATATAAATAAAATTATACATTTACTACTGCTTGACGTGCATGACAAGTGGCAATGCACTGCTCTGCCTTCTGTAGTGTGCTGCCTTGTTCTTTGATAATATTAATATTACCTTTTCTGCTCTTCCATGTTCTGTCACGTCACAGATTCAGTTCTTTAATTTAGTTGCACAAACATATGATATTTATTACCTGCGGTCACATGGTATTTTGCAGCTTTATACAAACTGCATTTTTACAGTAAAATGTCCCTCAAATATTCATATTTTCTCTCTCCTGCTTATAAGGATGTTGTACATAATAATAATAATAATAATAATAATAATAATAATAATAATTGTTTTTCAAATGTAATAAGGATTAGGTACATACAGTGAGAATGCACAAGAATGTAAAAGCAATAAGCTATAAATGCCATTTGAATATTTGCATCCTATATCTTTTCCTAATACCTTACACCTTTATTAAAATACAGATGACAATAAAGATTGCAAGGACGAAATTGATTAAATTGTCAGTCTGAAATTGAGTCATAATAATACAGATTTTATGATTGCACAGCTTTGAGGACCACCATGTTTCAGCTCCATCTGTTTGTTTGTGATGCCATTCATGCAGGCAGGACCACTAAAAGCATTCGCGGGGCCCAGGACTATGGTTTCCACTCAGGCCCCGGATAGTTAAGCGGAGGCAAGGGGGTCCACGGGCTAACTGTCCTCCGCTCATATCTCTCTCTCATGCTCCCTCTCTCACTGTCCACCTTTATTTCTCCCCTTTCCCACTCTTTTCCGTCTCTCTCTCTCCCTTCCCTTTCACTTTCCCGTCTGCCCTCCAATTACCCTCCCTTTCATACCCACACTCCCCTCTGTCACACTCCTCTCTCTGTTCTCTACTCTTTCTTATCCCTTCTCTCTCTAAGGCCCCCCACAGGCCTGGCTCTGGAATAGGGTGTGTGTGGCTAGGCGAGAGGCCTGTCCAGGGTCCAGTTACGTACCGCCGAGACAGGCTCCCACCTGCCGCCAGGCTTGTGACAGTTGTCCCTGTGCTCTCCCACCTGTTGCCCGCTGTGCCTGCAGGTACTGTAAGATTAGTGACAAGCCCCTAAATAGGTTTGAATAACAGTGTTTTAAGGCATGATTAAATTAATTGTGAGTTTGAATAGACATAGCTTCATGAGACATAACTTAAGACAGTCAGGGGAAAGATGCATTCTCATCGAAAATTTGTAACAACAATGGCTTTGTTATTTTCTTTACACTAAAAGACAAATATCTCAAATGGGAGCAATATTGTTTTCTTGTTTTTGCATGTTACTAACAAAAAGGTCTTAAAGTACAAATCCCACCACAGCACAAAATTATAGCCTCCTTATGCTCATTTATCAACAACTTTGCTACAAATATTTTATAATCCATAATTATCTCTCTTCTTTCAGTTCCTGTGTTTCAACAGACTAACGACTCTTCAATACTGTCCCTGTAACATACTGTAGCACTGCAAAAGACAACAAAAATGGTAGTGTACTACCTACAGTACATAGTATTACAACCTACTGAACAACAAATCTGCTTTTCTCCATGGCCAGTGCGGCTACTAAAACGTTGAACTACTTGCTCAAAAACACAATGAGCCATTTTTGGTTTGTGATGTTATCTAAGGAATTAACAAAGAGAGAATATATTAAAATTCCCATGCTAATCCATTTTATGTTTCAAAATAATACTAGTAGAACATGTATGGATTAGTAAAGAATTTAAAAACAAGTGTAACTAAATTGCTAGTCGCATTTCCTACATTTGATGAGATTTTTTAAGGCACAAAGGCTAATATCAAACGGCAGGCTGGGTGGATTTAATCTGTGCAACGAAAGCTAAAAAAAACATTGTTTACTGCAGATGCAAACTTTGATACATCTGATTATAAAAATAAATCCCGGTAACTCCTCCAGTTGAGCACTGACGTAAAGTGCCTTGATACTAAGAGATGCTACGAGACAAAATATTAATTTGACCATCTTTACAGCGATGTAATGGTAAAAGAGCACTTATTTGATATCTAATACACTGTATAGTCTCCACAGTATAATAAATTAGTTATCAAACATACCATACTTAATTTAGTTCCTATAATCCTTTTAGTACTTCCTTAATCTTCACGTCTTTCTATTGCCTCCGTCACTGTGCAGAACGTCATTGTTTCTCTGTGTGCTCACCTTCTACTTGCTTATATGTGTTCAATGTCTCCCACAATATTCACAGTTGGAGAGTATGTTTCTTTCTAAATGCAGCTTAGTAGATCTTACAAATGTATGGGTACTTTCATCACACATTTTCTTGACAAACGACTTGGAACCCATTGAGGATAATAGTGTTTAAGAATATTTCTACGAAGAAAAAATTTAAACAATAATACCATTTGAAACTGAACTCACAAAATTAATTTGCCACCTATTTTTTTTTGCGTGCAATCCATTAAACATAATGAGTACTTGAGGCTAACCAAGATGGCTGTGTGGAACTGAAGCTCCTTGACAAAGGAACACCAATCCCTAGCAATTCTGGCCCATAACCAGTCAAATTAAGTAAAAACATATAAATATTGATAGCTAACGTAATAAGGACTATTCAAAGATCCAAAAAACAGGAAAATTGGACAATATCCAGCCAAAAGATTAAAATTGTGTTTTGACGCCTAGTTAGTGGAGCCACGTTTTGGGGCCTGGGATGCGGAGGCCTGGTCAAGATTTGGGGTAACACCCTCTCTCCCCACCTGTACCTATCAGAACCACCAGGAAAGACTACTATAGAGGTGGGGGTGAACACAAATAACAGAAAATGGGCAGGAGCCCAGGTAAAATAGCTATAATAGGCTGTCAGGGGGATCATTGTTACGTTTACTATTACCAGCTTCCTGGCCTCAGGGACGACCCTGTGGCCTTACCCTCCCCCCCCCCCACACCCCATCTTCCCTTGAGTGGCTGAGAGACCTGCTTGCAGCTGTGTCAGAGTGGCCAAGGAGAGGAGCGGAGTGGCCATTTTGCAAAAACGGGCGAGTATAGCCCTCGCCCCCTCAAACCGCTATTCAGATCCTCTGTTGGGCTGAGAGGATCCTGTGGAGACCTGCCTTGTTGGTGGGAACTGCCGCCTGTGAGCTGTGGCAGCGCAGGAACACCTGGCTTGTGCCCCGATCCTGTCCCTGCACCAAGATGGACACCATCAGCCTGTGAGCCAGCACAGCAAACTAGAGTGCTGTCAGGCAGGCACAGAGGCTGTGGAGGGAGAGGTTCAGTCCTGACAGCCCCCTCCTCTCGGCTTTCTCTGATCCCATATGAGCTACAGAAGACCTCTGAGGGCACATACTGGAACATTCACCATTGGATATGGGAGGGAGACACCTGATGCTGGTGGAGGGTCATCTCCCTGTATATTCTGGAGTGGGGGTCTCGGGGGATCCAGGTGAGGTGAGTCAGAGACCCAGAACACGGTAGACAGAGGTCAATACTAACGACACACAAAAATTAAGAGACTACAATTAAGTGACTTTTTCTTAACCGCCAAGGAAGTTGATTGGTATGTGACAGCCTTATAGAGCGCCCTGCTACATCTCCTTATATTACCTGACCTTTTACACAACCATCATATAACCTACATATAACCACCCCACGAAGGAGAAACAGGTGCGCAAATCACATCAGGACATGGAAAGAAAGTGAAAAACACAAAATAGTGCAATATTGTCAACCCCAACAAATGATTTCAATGTTGAAAGTTCTATGAAATTTGCACTCACGTGTTTAACGTGAAATGAAAACGTTGTGGTTATTATAAGTTACCAACTTTTGTCTCCAGATAGGTACTCCAGATCCATAGAGAGGCGGGGAAATCCATATACAAAAAAGGGAAAGCAAAAATAGTATACAGTAGTACTGTTTTTAATATTTAAAACACAAAGTATTCCACTTACATAAGTGCCTTTGTTTGTGAGCATTCAGACCACCCTGGGTCATATGGTCAGACAAAGATGTTCACAGCAACAGCATCTGCTCCACGGCTGTCACAGCATGCACTGGTCTGAATAAAGTTGTCCTCCACTCTGGATGTCATCAACAAGGGCCTCTTAGTAATCACTGATTCACCCAACGCGCGTTTTCCCCTAGGGATTAGCCCCTGAGGAAGACTTTGCAGTGGAAACTCGCGTTGGGTGAATCAGTGAAGCCTTCTACAATAGGCTCCTAATTGCGCATTCTCTAGGTTTTAAATGAATTTATATGTGTTTACCTGTATTCTTAATAAAAATGTATTGTTTTGAATTAGTAGAGAAGTGTGCACCACTTAGGGATTCTTTCTCTCCGTTACCAATGTATTATTTACAATTACTTGACTGCTTTTAGTGGGATTCTTTTCATTTTTGATGTATCCATATTTTTTGTCCCCAGCACCGTCATCAGGTTATTATTATCAGTAATTAATTACTTTTGATTTAAGCAAATATATTGGATCACTTTTCTAGTTAGTTGCAGGCTTTTCTGTGTGTGTTTTCGATATATTTATATATACAGTGTTCGACAAATAATGATAATCACTCGCCCGTGGCGAGTGGATTTAGGCCGCTGGCGAACCGTGCTGCGGCTCTATGAATTCCCCTGCTCCTGCATATTTTTTTTTAAAATAAATAAATACATAATCCCCCTCCCTGATCTCCTCCCCCTCCTGCCCCTGATCTCCTCCCCCTCCTGCCCCTGATCTCCTCCCCCTCCTGCCCCTGATCTCCTCCCCCTCCTGCCCCTGATCTCCTCCCCCTCCTGCCCCTGATCTCCTCCCCCTCCTGCCCCTGATCTCCTCCCCCTCCTGCCCCTGATCTCCTCCCCCTCCTGCCCCTGATCTCCTCCCCCTCCTGATCTCCTCCCCCTCCTGCCCCTGATCTCCTCCCATGAGTCAGGGGGGGCCCGGCCGGGCGCCAGTTAATTACATTTTAAAAAAAAGTTGAAAAAAATAGCAGCGATTCCTGTGGTCCCGGCGCGCATGCACACACAGGGCAAGCAGGGTGTCCTTCCCTCTGCGCTGCCTGTTCCCCCCAGCAACCCAGCCCCCCCTGTATACTGTGCATTCAATAACGATTGTGTATATTGTGTGTATATCTGTCACTGTGTATATACAGTATCTGGTTTATACATTGAATATAGACATCCAGGCATCATCATAATGTATACTGACAGTGGAGCTCTCATGAGGAAGGGGGAAGCGCAAACACAAGCCCCGCGTGCAACCCAGCCCCCCCCCCCGCACACCCCCGGTCCCCCCCCCCACTCCCCCCCCCGCTCCCCATGTGGGACGGAGGGGGAAGTGCCAACACAAGCCGCACGCAACCCAGTCCCCCCCCGCACACCCCCGCTCCCCATGTGGGACGGAGGGGGAAGTGCCAACACAAGCCGTGCGCAACCCAGTCCCCCCCGCACACCCCCGCTCCCCCCCGGTCCCCCCTGCACACCCCCGGTCCCCCCCCGCTCCCCACGTGGGACGGAGGGAGAAGTGCCAACACAAGCCCCGCGCGCAACCCAGCCCCCCCACACCCCCCCACGCACACCCCCGGTCCCCCCCCGCACCCCCCCGGTCCCCCCCCACACATCCCCGATCCCCCCCCTGCACACCCCCAGTCCCCCCCCCCCCACACATCCCCGGTCCCCACCCCCGCACACCCCCGGTCCCCCCCCGCTCCCCACGTGGGATGGAGGGGGAAGCGCCAACACAAGCCCCGCACGCAACCCATCCCCCCCACGCAACCCAGCCCCCCGCGCAACCCAGCCCCACCCCCGCGCACCCCCTGTGTGTCTCTTTCTGTCTGTGTGTGTCTCTCTCTCTCTCTCTGTGTCTCTTTCTCTGTGTCTCTCTCTGTGTCTCTCTCTGTGTCTCTCTCTCTGTGTCTCTCTCTCTCTCTCTGTGTCTCTCTCGCTGTGTGTCTCTCTCTGTCTCTCTGTGTGTGTGTCTCTCTTTCTCTCTCTCTGTGTGTGTGTCTCTCTGTCTCTGACCCACACTCTCTGTCTCTCACCCACACTCTCTCTCTCTCACACTCTGGATCTCTTATTTACCCTACATATCTTAACTGCCCTATACCTACACCAAAAAGAACCTATACTTTCTTGCAGATCTAACTCACAAGCTTCACACGGAAGACATCGGAATCCCCCCTAAACCAGAAGACAGGTAGGGAACACATCCCCTCCAATGTATAACATTGCGGGAATTAGGTACCTGGATATTGAGGGACTGCGGATCAGGTAAGATCCCAGGTGGGATTGCTGCTTTAGATATTGTGAAGCGGGGACGTCCAGACACTGGTTAAGGGGTTCAGGAAACTAGTCATTCACACCTGGCTTTTATTTCTAGATCCGACACACACACACACACACACACACACACACACACACACACACACACACACACACACACACACACACACACACACACACACACACACACACACACACACACACACACACACACAACAAGGACTAATTGTAGTATAATGTAATACAATAAATACATTAATGTCAAAAACGAATGTTGTTCTGACTAGGAATTTATTAAATGTATTTTATTTATATATTTTATTTTAAAGCGCGGTTGGGGCGGGACTAGGGGCGGGGTTGGGGGCGGGACTAGGTGGCGAGTAGATTTTTGGGTGATTTGTCGAACATATATATATATGTCACAAATTATGTGTTCTGGGCTTGGCTGGGGACCCCGGGACACAACAGATATCTGTTGGTATCCTTTTAAATTTACCTTTAATCTGGTTACTTAATAGCTAAGAATGGTATTGGTGAAGTGTCTATATTTAAATGTGCAGGGTTTAAACTCCCCAATTAAACAGAAACAAATTATTTCTGCCCTCAGGAAAGAGAATCTTTGAATCTTTGAAAAGCCTCCTGTTTCTAACAGGAGAGAGATTCCTTAGCTCAATGGAGCTGACCTAAGGAAAAGGTGATTGCATTCACAAGACAAGGGAACAAGACTTCTATACCTGGACACAGAGATTGCCACAGCACACAAGGATGCTGACCCAGGAGAAGAGAGAGGCCTTCCCCTACAAAAAACCCAGATACATATAAGAGACTTTCTTTTTGGATTGTTGGGAATATATATATATATATAAACAGCTGAACCCCGTTACAGTGCTTATAACGCGGTCTGAGCATGGCTCCTGATTTTAAAACCTCCATTTTCCCGCTTACCGGCATCTAGATCTCTCTCCTCACTTCATAGAAGCCCACGTGCTCTCCTCGCTCTCCTCTCTGCAGCCGTCGTGTGTGGCGCCAAGTTTCCCCCCCCCCAAACATTCAATTCAATGCTTTATTGACTAACAGATACATACACACACCATGTGGTAATTGAACATTAGTACAGTTTGTATAATACACATGCAGGGATCGAACTCAAGACCTTCCATATACTGATACAGTACCAAACCTTACCTCTTACCTCTACACCATAGACTGGGTGTGACAAGACCTACCCTATAAATATATTTATCCTCTACAGTCTACAGCACACTGAGTGGGCGTTTGATGCTAATACGTGGCAGCTGCTTGCACCCTGCTCATTGGCTACCTGCAACTTATATGCTCAGCCAGCCCTCTGACAAATTGGCTGAGCATAAACCTTTGTTGCTTAATGTAGTGCTTGCCCCAAGCATCCTGTTCCTTGTTCTGATGCCTTGTGCATTCTGCTCCTGTCTTGTATTCTTAGTGTTTAGACCTCGGCTTGTACCTGTACTCCCGACTTCTCCAATCCTGGACCTCGGCTTGCATCTGGACCTCTACCATCTCTACCCCTGGACCCCGGCTACCCTCTACGATAACCCGACTTCTCCAACAATTGACCATGGTGAGTATCACGAACATTCTCACTTCTCAAACCCTGACCCGGCTATACAACTACCACTCTGCACTCCGGACGCAGTCTCGCGGCTGGAGGTCGGTGTACCCTAACATCCCCACCTCGGCCTCGCGGTCCCGTCCTGTAAGTGGTGAGCACCCGTTACAGACCCCCATTCTTCATAAAACTCACTAAGATGCCAGACTTGAAATGTCAGGTAAATTACCCATTTTACTGACACTATCACAGGAAATGTACAGTAGGGGGAAGAAACTGTGTAAGATGAAATATATGGAGCATGGGAACTTGTGTGCCCCAAGGTTTGGGTAGGGTTGTTTCAATGTACAGATGTAGAACAATTGACTGTTTTTGGCCCCGGGGTAAGCCACGAGACTGCGACTTGAACCGGTGTTGGAGAATTATCGCTATGGAACGGGAATGGGGGTTCGATCCGGGTGCATGACCCCCCCACCCTAGCAGCACTATATCTGGAGGCGTGGCTTTAAGCTTTTTCAGCCACGCACCTGTGACAGTACGTCTGGTTACATCTGCAATACTGCTGATAGGAGGGAGAGACACACGCCTGTGCACAAAAAGGAGCACACCTGAAATACCTGGGATATATGTTAATAGCAGTCATTTACATAGTTACATAGTAGATGAGTTTTTTTGATTTTAGAATCTCAATAGCTAATCAATTATTACAATTAATATGAAATGTTTACATGTATCTTTCGATATTTCATTAAGATCTTTTTATTCTAATGATGCTTTTTATTAGGTGTATGCGATGCCAAGATTTTAATCAATGTGTTTACCATTGATGATTATCCATTACAGCTGCGTTTCAAGTGCACAGGAGGGGCTATGTTAAGGAGATTAACTCACAGTCCCAACTATCCCCCTTGAGAAAGGGCTCTTAGAGCCTGAAACGCGTAGGAGGTTGTGTGTTTTTGTATTTTGTTTGTCCTTTTTTCATTTTTATGTAGTTCAATAAATGTTTTTAATCCTTCCTATCTGGTGAGCTGAAGGTGCTTTTTTGGACGTTGCAGTCTATTGCCAATCCATTTCCACGTTTGCATTGCTCATCGATTGGACAGATGCAGAGGAAAAGAGGGTACGTTCTATGGGAGTTGGTGCACATCATCGTCTCTCCTGTGGATCTCACGGAGAGAGGGGAGCGTTTAACGGACGGACCCGAAGTGCTTATACGCACTACCGGCACTCGGGAGCTCCACGAAGTTGGTCAGAAGAGTTGCAGCCGATTCAGAGACAATCACGTCTACACTGCCAGCAGGACAGCTAAGCCGAGAGAAAGGAGTGCTACGAGAGGGATCTACAGAGGTATTCACACTATTTCTCTGTTATACATGCATCCCAGGTAGCGGTGTCCATTGGAGCTCCTTCATTGTCTGATGCAGTCCTCAGTGATCTCTTCAAGCAACACCTATTTGACACCCACGTTTTTATTTCCCCTCATGGCTTTTCTCAGTTGTCCACTATAACATTTACTTTATTTCTTATTTTCCCTGTGACTCTCTGTTCTAGAGCTTTTAGTAGCCTTGCCACTGATTACATAGTAGATGAGGTTGAAAAAAGACGTATGTCCATCAAGACAAATGCCAATCATAAAAAAGTGGCAAAGTAAAAAAAAAAAAAAAGTATAAAAAATAATCCAAAACCCGATGGCAAAATAAAACAATAAAAACACAAAAGCAGTACAAATAAATCCAAGCCCGATAAGCAAAAGTAGTAGGGTAGAAGGGTAGTTGGGGTATTTGTATTAACCACATAGTTACCTTAGTGGCCATGCTGGCATGCATAATGCATGCCCTGTTACCCCTTTGGCTTCCAAGGGGTTAATAAAAAAATCATAAAGCATTGCAATTTATACCTGGCATATTCCTTAACATATTGCTAATGCGAGCCAGCGTTACAGACAGTTAGCGCAGGGGACTCTCTTTTCCCGTCATTAGTTGGCTAATGCCGCATTAGCCTTATGCAAATGAATGTCCTAACGGCCATTATTTTTCATGTATTTAGCTTTATGGACACCCGACGTTAGGGAAGCTAGCCGACGTTACATTTTAAGCTACAAGTAACTTCACGTTAGCAGCCCAGATTTAACAGAGCTTTGAGTATCTACCCCTTTGATAAATAGCTTCCAAAATACTGTATCTTCCTTCCCTTCTTTGCATTTTTAATTGTTTCTACTAAGAGACATTTTATTTAACATTATTAATATGGTTCTAAAAATAAAATATTAGAAGGGAGAATACAAACAAGAAAATGAAAGAAGTTGATTTATTTTTTCAACCTCATGAACTGATTTTGTTTTGGAATGCAGCTACTGAACTAATATCACACCTAGCCGCAATGACTCCTTTGTAAGGCATTTTAAACTGCATGACATAAAACAATGTGGCAACCTCTTCAACAGACTACAATCGCTAAATAGCTGCTGCATCAATTGCTGAAAGGCAATAGATAAAGTTTCATTTCAATAATGGGAACATCCATTATTCATTTAGCACCCCAGCTGATTGCTAGATGCAACCTTAGGGAATGTAGGAAAAACGACAAAATAAAATGGGAAAAATGCATTCTTTCTTCAAAGTATTTTGAAAGGGAAGCACATTTTTTAAGGGTAGATGTTATTATAGCCATCTGTATGGAACAAAAGTGCCAGAGGCAATACTAAAGTACAAAACGCACAGATGGAATAACAGGTTTTGAAACTATTTCTGATTTAGACTGCATACATCAGTATTGAATCACTAGAGGTTATTAGGTTTTTGTTACCTAATGATGAAAGGTTTGGCTGCCTTTTGTGCATGTGTTAGTATAATCAAGATCAACCAATTTATTCTTAAAATATATCCATACAAAGTGAATGAAGAGTATACTAGTCCCTATGTTTTGCAGATAATATTGCTTTGTCATGACAAGCTTTAATACCCAGCCTACAATAGTGGCATGGTAGAGACCCATTCTGCTTTATCACATTTTAATGCAAAACATTTTATAAAGTGATTCTGATAATCATATGTAACCCCTCCTAAAGGGTTACGAGCTGGATACAGACGTCATGCAGGGGTATTTAAGGAGGATAGACTATTCCAGAAAGTTAGGTTCCAGAAGGACATGGGGAGAGGAGCGTCGGGAGAGTAGATAAGTAATGTTTATAAAGTAATTGTATCGGCCAGGCCCCCCTGTTTATTATTTTGTAGATAGGGACAGTACCTGTTAAGTTAGGATCCCAAAAAGATGGAATGGAGTTCTGAATAAGTAAAAAAAAGTAATATGACATGCCACAGAGGGCCTCAGAGATGAGGGCTCCCGGGTGCCAGCGGATCAGCTCTAACCGTGGATCAGCACTAATATTCCTCAGTAATATGTGTGAAAGTGGCAGTTCCAAATCAGGCACCAGGTACCTGGTCAAGTAAAAAGAGACCCATCAGGATTCCAGTAGGGGCCCCGAGTAATCAGATCAATACTGATGATGGTTCTGAAACAACTAGGGGGGCCGGGTCCCACATTTACTCAGAGAAACTAAGTAAAGTACCGTCATTGGAGTATTAACAGTGGGTACTAATGTATTCATGTATGTCTGTTAAAAAATACAGTACAATGTTATTCATACAGTATGTGTAAGAGCAGTTCCTGTCCAAAAGAACACAAATAAATGACTGTTATAAACGTTCTTGGCACTGATTATTCTACAACCTTGTTACCTCATCACCCAGTCTCCTGAATCCAGCCCCTGAGTCAAGGTAACCCATGCGAAGTAGCCATATACAGTAATACACCCCAATGTAATCTCTCTAGAAGCCGGGCAGGGAGGGTTACACATATAACATACCATTTCAATTTATCATAAATGTTTCTCTCTTATGATTTAAATGGCTGTACAAATAATTAGAGGTGGAGCAGAGTGTTCAGCAATTTTCAACAACTTCTTATATCCCCTTCAGTGCTACAAATTAGTTGTACAGTAGGTCCTGGTCATTAAATAGGTAAAAGCAGCAATGTAGTCTGCTTGTTCATTTCTTTTTCTATTTGGTCAGAAGCCAAGAGTGTCCTACTGCTGCGGCAGCTTTTATTCTAACACATCGCCGGTTTTCCCCTGGCTTTTTCCTGGAATGCGACGCACTTCACCTGGCGCATGCCGCGTTCATTTTGCTTTCCCAGCCACGGGTCATGCGCGGCTGACGCGCGGTTGATGCTTTTATTGAAAATGGTTTGGATTTAATAGGTTGCAATTCTTCGCGTGTCTGCCAGATGGCAGATATTCATGAATTGTAATGCGCATGTGTATTCAGTAATGTGTCGACTTGCAGGTGTTTCGTTTAAAAAAGATACCACAGTGTGCTATTGTAACTTGGCCTTGAGACTGAAGGAAGAGGTTGCAAAAATGTATCAATTTAGGCTTTTCATATTAAAGAAAGACAAAGACCAGTTTCGGTTACAGTATTCTCCAGAGACCCGCTCGCCATGAGTGTTCAAGTGCAGCCCACTTTCCAAAAACCCGACAGAAGTTACGCGTATTTGATATGGGCCGCAATTAATGCAACAGAGGATTAGATGGCAACAGTTGTTCAAATTTATCAGTATTTTGTCGAAAACTATGACTTTTACAAATTTTCGCCAACTCCTCATACGTGGAAGCGTGCAATAAGGAAAAGGTTATGTAGCGATCCCTGTTTTTATCGTATTGAGCCACAATTTGTTGGAGGGTATTGGTGTGTATCACCGGCTTTTTCCTGTATCTATGATCATGATGACGGCAAAAGGTGAAGGGTCGTGGTAAAACCAACTAAGAAACGACAGTCGCTGCCAAGCAATGCACCAGCACCGGCTTCCAATGACGGTCCCGCCGTCAGTGACAACCCTGAGCCTGAGCCGGATTTCGCGTGCAGTTTCGATCAAGCTTGCATGTACCTCAGCAATTTCCAGCCTCATCAGCTGACTACATGTGCACTAGTCCCGCTGCAAACTATCGACGTGGATGATCAAAAACGCTGGACTGGCAGTGGACCGGCGCCGGCGCCAGTGGAATGGGAAATTCTATGGTGAGTATTGTTGTCGTTTTATTTTCTGTGTTTTTTTTATTTTGACAATACAGTATCAATATCGGTGCGATTCAAAAGTCAAGCGATTCTCCTGTAAGCAATATTATTGGCTGAGCGGCTTCTACAGTACTGTACTGCAGATACTGAACTACTGTATTGGTGGAACGCTAGGCGCATGCGCATTGGAACCTTCTTGAAACGCATACAGTATGCGTGTCATTACATCGACGGTAGGCGCATGCGCTTGTGAACAGGAGATGCCCCCCGAGAAAATTATTGGTGGGACTGGCTGGGAACTTCTTTAGGGGGCTGACCATTACAGTAAAACCTTTCTTTTTGTTTTTCCTCAGAAAAGAAAACGGCTAATGGAGGGATTTCGATGGATAATATCGCTTTGTGTAACAATGCCTGCTGAATCGGATTTAAAAAACCACGTACCGGAGTCTACAGTTTAGCGGCCGTAGTTATTGATTAGGATAGAATACTGTAATACTGTACCTGAAATGTATGCTGATGTTTTCCGGCCGTACAGTATACTGTACAATACTTTTTTATATACAGTATACTGTGTAATAAACCCGAAAAAATAAAAACTATGCATTTATTCTACATGTATCACATACATTGTGTCTTCTACAGTATACAGTGCCAGTACATACAGTACAGTCTTCTATTTTTTTTAATACTCTTATACTGAGCATGCCTACAGTATACAGTGCAGTATGCCTTGACATTCCAGAAACACTGTATTTTGTTACAGTAGCAAAGAAGCAAATGGAACAATGTAAAACAAATCAACATGTTCTTTTATTGGTGGAGTAAGTACAAAAACATTTATTTACAAATACTGTACAATGTAGAAACATTTTAAGTGCACAGCAATTCAAAACATCAACAGGTGTATGGTTTACTACTACATTTGTGAAAACATTTATGTCAGTCAGTATGGTTTACAGTCACATGTTTTAAAAACAAATTCTTTATTCATAAAATAAGCAAAACGCAACATCTCCTTTATTAAAGAACGGCAAGTCAAAACATATACTGTACAGTGGGATGGTGTGCAAAACAGTCTGCACCAGTACGGTCCTCGATGGCAACAAACAGGGCAGGTTTTCAGGACAACCTTGAAAACCGTGCCTGTTTGCGGCCCTCAGGGACTGGAATTGTGCAGGTCCTATGTGTGTGGACAGCAAGTTAAAACATTTCTGTATAAATACAAGTAAAAAAACACACAAAAACATCTCCTTTATTTAAGTACAGCAGGTCAAATCATGTAGAGTACAATACAGTTCAGCACAACAGTATGGTCTTACAGAAAGTCCTCCACATTGTCCGTCCATGGCCGATTCCTTGCATGGCGCAAAACGCCATTAATGCAGACTCAAACGCCTTTCATTACAGGATCTATAATTGGATAAAATCGCCGCATTTCATCCTGAATGTTCTTTTTTAAATTGGCAGGAAGCGCCTTTTTAACGCGATTTCCATCATAGTTCACTTTGAAGGCCCAGTCGCAGTACAACGAGTAGGGAACATGGTGCTTAAAAAGTAACAAGGCATACTTCTGGGGTGCACCAGCACTCTTCACCCTATACTTCTCCCTGAGCGCCAGTGGCAGATCGCACAGGGTGATGTCGGGCACCGTATCGATGCGAGCGAATGTAGGTCTTTTGGGAGGGGGTGTGCTTGAGGCGACGGGCGATGGTAGGTTGTCTGGGAGGAAGCTTTCCTCCGGTCTTGGTCGCCGTGTTGTCTCCTGGCGTGGTTTTGACGGGGTTGTCATGTTCTCCTCAACGGCATACATGTACACTACATCTTCTGGTGGAGGGGGTGCGCTTGGTGATGGAAGGGGGCCGAAGGTCCCATTCATCACATCCATGTCACCCCCCTGCTCCAGCGTCGGGGAAACAGGGGCATTAACACCGAGCAAATGTATGCCCGCTATGTCAGCCTCTATCTTCTCCATCCGTCGATCCATATCTAGCATCCGTTGATCCATATGTATCATCCGTTGATCCATATGTAGCATCCGTTGCTCCACATTTAGCATTGTCTCCAGAAGCAGATCTATCTTTGCTAGCACAATAGAATTCCCAGGGAGATCCATAGTTATCCCATTCAGCATCCGGTCTAACGAGCTGCTTCTTGTGCATGGTGTGTGAACATCTGGGTGGATGGGTGCAACGGAGGATGAGATGGGGTTTCCATGGAGAGAAGCGGCAGCGACGTCGAAGAAGAGTGGAGGAGGTGACCTGTGGATATCCGGTAGAGGAGAAGCGGCAGCGTCGTCGAAGAGGGATGGAGAAAGTGACATTTGGATTTCCGGGCGAGAAGCAGAGTCGTCTAAGAGCAAAGGAGAAAGTGACCCGTGGATTTCAGAGGAAGCGTCGTTGGATAGAACTGGAGAAGATGGCCTGTGGGTTTCCGTGAGGGCGTCGGCAGCGTCTAGGACGAGGGGTGTAGAAGACGGGCTGAAGATTTCCGGGACAGCGGCGGCAGAGTCGTCGAAGCGTATGTGAGGAAGTGGTCTGCGGGTTCGATGGGTTGGCTGCCAAGCGTCGAGAGTACATCACCGTGTAAGGGTCTGGGAGTCACGCCGCCCTCGGCGTGTTCCCCACTCACCTGCAGCTCCGCCGGGTCCTCCGGCGGCACGCAGGCAGCCTCTCTCCAGAACGCCGATCGCAGCTCCACGTGGGCGCGCGCTCGCACGCCAATGCTCTTCTTCTACTGTTGGGCCAACGGGTGTGCCCGGTCACGCGCCCGCAAGCGCAGCTACACGGAGGCGCGGCCACACGGAGCCGCACCAACCCCTTAAAGGCACAGCACCTCAAACTATTGCTGCAATCAAATGCAGTCTTACTACTGGGCTTTATGGCTCCTCCCCTGGGACTCATGCTGGACCAATCCCTGCCGTAGCCTGGCCCTTCCACACACCCCCACCTTGCTGCGCTGCTATTCGACCCTCTCTCCTATATATACCCTACAGTGTCACTGACACGTTGGCTGAGCATAGAACCAGTTGTTATCATCACTCTCTGCCTCCCTAGTCCTGTCTTGTTTTGCAGTCTTCCTCGTGTACCGAACCGGCTTCCGCTACGACTACCCGCACCTCTGGCATCCCGAACTCGGCATACGGCAACACGACTCTCCGCACATCTGGCATCCCGAACCCGGTAAACGATTATGTCCTTCTCTCTAACCCCGGACTTGGCAAACAGCACCCTCTACCATCCGTACCTCTCCTGCCCCGATCCGGACTCCCAGACCACTCTACTCTCAAGACGTGCCCCCGTGGCTGTGGGTGGCGTTATATCCTATCCCACCTCAGCACCGTGGTCCCGTCTCGTTTGTGGTGAGCACGTCCTGACACACCGTATATCTTCTTGACATAATAAGGCTGACGTCTATGAAAACCCTTAGCCTTTGGGGTCAGCAGAAGGTTTCTATATTGGCCTTAGCCTGTCGCTTTTGCCTTGGCGTGGAAATGGCAACCGCCTTTCGCTTTTTCTGCTTGACAGGCATGGCAGAGGCGAGTGCAAGGGCAAGTTCAGATAAAGATCATCGAGTGGTGGGCTATGCAAAGTGTATAACCTTTTATGCATGGCGACCAGGTACAGGTGTTGAAAGTGGGCGTACTCTAATGTGAGTCATTACCATTGTGACAGGGTCATTGACTCTGTGTATGTTAGTAGGAGATGGCAGTATGCATGCTTTCCAGTAGACGAGGGGTTAACCCAGCTTATTAAGCAGTCCACAGGTGATTCAAAGTAAGCTAATTCACCTGCTTTAAAAGAGGAAGAGGAAATGCCTCTGGGGTGGCAGTCTCTCTCTGAGGCACAGAGAGAAGACAGAGGAGTGTTGACAGACACAAGCTGCTCAGATTGATCCTATCCCCAGGGGGGAATAAAGCTCCCAGGTAAGGAGCCAACTGGTTTTGTTGAACATTGTTGGGCTAGGTTAGCTAGCCAGCCAGGTAGCTAGCCTGCACTTTTGTTTAGTCAGTGCCCCGACCGGGGTTAGGTTTTTGTTTACGTCTTAATTTAAAGGGACCTTGTACCCATTGTTTTAGTTACCTTTTTGGACAAATAAATCCACCAGCACTATTTCACCAGAAAAGTCGTGTTGTCTCCTCACTTACCACGGCCATCCTGCCACACCGTATAAATACACCATCCATTTTGTGGATTCACTGCACATTGAATACACATCGACTAAACATTGAATATACATTCTTGTGTTTCTATTTCTTTCTACTCGCAGCAATGCCTGTTAAAAAGATTTCCAAGGAGCTCAGCATGTGAATTAAGGACATGTACACGAGCGGACACCGAATTGCTGCTATCCAACGCTGGTTAGCTACTTCTGGCATCGTTGTGCCAGCAACCACCGTGAGCTATCATGCACAGAGACCGTAAAAGGGCACCAAGGGTAACTAACGCGTAAGTATATTTATACAACTTAATTTTTATTTTTATTTATTTAAATCTAATATTTTTGTTATTTCTGTTGATTTATATTACAACAGTATATATATTAAGTATATTTATATTTATATTACAACAGTATATATATTTTGTATATTTATATCAGTACAGTACAGTATATATATTTTGTATATTTATATTACAACAGTATATATATTTTGTATATTTATATTTATATCAGTAGAGTATATAGAGTAGAGTATATATATTTTGTATATTTATATTTATATCAGTACAGTATATATATATTTTGTATATTTATATTACAACAGTATATATTTTTTATATTTATATTTATATTACAACAGTATATATTTTTTATATTTATATAACAGTATATATATTTTTTATATTTATATTACAGTACAACAGTATATATAATTTTTATATTGTTGCATATTAACAAAACAATATATTTTCTTTACATTGTAGGGAGACAACTCTTCTGGTGGACAAAATAAGTGAGGAGAATGATGAGAAGAGTGCATTAAGGGTCAAATACAATCTGCAGGAAAATCACAATCTCACTGTATCCGAGACCAGCATAAAGAAGGTGAGACGCAGCATTGGATGGAAATATGGACGTGTGAGGTTAGTACTGGACAGTACAGGAGGTAAAAGTGTTATTTAGGAAACTGTACTGTACCGCTAAAATTATTTATTCCTTGGATCTACAGTGGGGAGACTTTCCAGGATTGCATCTTCACTGATGAGTCTACTGTGTCGCTGGAGAGATTTGCAAGCTTTGCATTCTACAAAAAAGGCCGCATATCTTTGAAGCCGTGGCCTAAACACCCCGTGAAGCTGCATGTGTGGGGTGCCATCTCTAGGCGTTGACCAGGATGCATTGTCATCTTTGAAGGTAAAATATATCAAATATAATGTAGCCTTATGCACTGTACTTTACTAGTGTAACCTTACTGTATGCACTGTACAGTACTATTGTGCAGTTTTTTGAGCACTTTTCTTTTCTTGGTATAGGAATAATGAATAAAGCTTTCTTCCAAGACAACATTGTCCCTGAGATAGTGCAATCTATAACACGCGAGTTCCCCAATGGTCACCGCTTCTACCAGGATCCGAAGCACACCGCGTCAACAGCGCATATCCATGAGCGCGGTATCAACTGGGTGAAGACGCCAGCGGAGTAAGAGCAGTAGACCGTGTCTCATTTTCCCCCCACTGTTTTTACTGTGTACTGTATCTCTTAAACTAATTGTCCTTTTTTTCTAATGACAGATCGCCTGACTTCAATCCGATCGAAATGGTCTGGCATCAGCTGAAGGACCATATCCGGAAAGTGGCGAAACCCTCCAAAAAGGACAAGTTGTTAAAAGGCATAATGAGTTTTTGGAACGATGTACTCACCGTGGAACGCTGCAATAAATATATAGACCATATTGCGACTGTGTTGCCCATTGTGATTGCACGCAATGGGCAAGCATCAGGAAAGTAGTACTGTGCAGTAGTATTGTAAGTACAGTATGATACAGGTAAGTATGGCACAGATTTTTTCTTTCCCAATAGTCAGAGTATACAGTACAGTAGTTACAGTTTTTTCTTTACAGAGAGAGCAGCACCAGCCATCAGGTTACATACAATAGTATTTAACAGTAGTCAGAGTATACAGTAGTTCCAGTATACAGTAGACTAGTTTGCCAGTAGTACAGTAACTGCCTACTAACTGGTCATCTTTTTTCTTTTCAGAGAAAGCAGCACCAGCCATCTAAAGTAGTACTACATATCACACAATGCCATAATACAGTACGCACATACAGTAACTGCACTCATTTTTTGTTTTCTTGTCGTTTCAGGAAAAAAGGGTGGCATGGGGGGAGGTGGGATGTTGTGTCTAGTCTAATCTGTTTGTACAGTCAAATGTACAGTATATAAATAGCAGTATTGATGTACACAAAACCTCTCCTCTCTCAATGAACTACTGTACTGTACACGGAATGAGAACAAGATAACGACGGAAAAAATAATATTACTATGTACAGTATACTATATATATATATATATATATATATATATATATATATATATATATATATATAACAACAGTATACATATATTAAACATTACAGTGTATATAAATTATTACATAATATGCTTATAAATGTGCATAATTCATGTTTCTCCATGTTTTACAAATGTTTTCTAAATGTTTATCCAATTTCAATCTGCCAGAAGAACTTAATAAAGACGGCATTATGTATTATTCATGATTATTTTTATATTTGTATTTTTTAGTTCCTGATGAAATAAAATAGATATTTATTCACATTCCTGGTAATCATAATCATTGAAAACAACCACACACCCCCCCACACCCCTACAGTATAAGAATGAATGACAAAACAACATGAATCAGTTAATGTTTTTTTTTACTCTCAATTCTCACAATGCTGTGCAAATCAGATTTACATTTCAAATTCGAGAAGGGATTTTCCAAAGCGTTACCATAAACAAAGCCTCAAAGGGTTGGGGGGGGGTTGGGTGAGTCATGTGCAGTAATCAGCTAGCTCCCATCTCAACGAGGCTTAGAGTACACGCAGGCGCAGTGAGGCGATTGACACTCGGCCAGGGACGGATTAAAAAAACAATGACTATCTTCAGAAAATGAATGACTCTGTGGAGAGGGGGGGAGTTGGGTGACTCATGCGCAGTAAGCAGCTAGCTCCCAAGAGGCTTAGAGTACACGCAGGCGCAGTGAGGCGATTGACGGTCAGCCAGGGACGGATTAAAAACACAATGACTAACTTCAGAAAATGAATGACTCTGTGCAGGTGTCTGTCGAATGACTCTGTGGAGAGGGGGGGGGGGTTGGGTGACTCATGCGCAGTAAGCAGCTAAATAGCTCCCATCTGAACAAGGATTACACGCAGGCGCAGTGAGGCTTTGAAGCTCGGCTATGGACGGATTAAAAACACAATGGCAAGATTATAAAAATTAAAGACAGCCGCATGAAGTTCAAAGCTAAAGACATACTTTAATTTCAAAAGGCAGTTCATCATAATAATACACCCCCAAATACAGTACGTAAAAAGCACACAAATCAACCATGTGCAGTCAAACGCACAGGGTCGCAGACAAAAGCTACTGTATCGCACAGATTGAATATCGTAATACAGTAAAATGGTTTTTGCAGGCTTGTGGAGAAAAAAAAAATTACAATAAAAAATTATTTTTTCACTCACTCAAGTGGTGGGCGAAGTTACAGGCACATGCGCAGTAAATTCCTGCTGTCAAGCAGGAATGTGATTGAAACCAGACACACGTTCAAAGGAATGGTGTGGTAGAGATGTACTGCATTGCACAGAAGATAAGAAGTTGAAATACCCTGAAGTGCAGTTAATTATCCCGAGCGAGGGGAGAGCGCTGTATATGCCGAAATGTGACACTGTTACAGTACAGTACACGCCTATGCGGTTCAACAATTTTCAAATGAGACATACTGTACTGTACTGCAGAACAGCACTGCAAATGCATGTATACTTTAAATATGCAAATTTACAATTACTGCGCGCGCACACACAGACTGTACTGACGTAGGTTGAACCGCGAAGGTATTAGACCTCCAAGACAACAGCTCGCAAACGCCCCCCTGAGTTTTTACACAGCATTGCAGTATTGCAGACAGCGAGAATAAAATGCTAATATTACGAGCGCGAAAATAACGCAGTTCACTCCGGGCGAAAACGACACAAAACCGCACATAACCGGGATAATCTGAAAATCGCGGATCTAGGCGATTTAGACTAAAGGCGGCCGCCACTGTAGTAGAAGACTTATCAGTCATAAACCGTGTGACTGCCTGGCTTTTCAGAAATTGTGCCCTCAATATGTAAAAACTACTCTATCGATGGGTCAATCAAGAAGTTCAAATGACATCAGTTACTGAGACACATAAAAGCAGTACTGTTGTACAATTATTCCCTCCTGTTGCTGTATTTTAAAAAAATTAAAAAGTGGGGAATTACATCTTCAAGTAGTAAAACAAAGCACGTGTCTTTTTTTCACAATCTAAATTTTGGAAACTCAATATCCTAATGTTGCTATGTTTTCCAACAGTGTTCTGTACCTCTCTAGTAAAGATAGTAGTATTTATGATGTACAGTACCGAGACTTACTGTGTCCGGCACCGCAGACAAACAACAAAAGTCAGCGGCTCGATTGAACTGCGAGGGCTCCATCCTTCTGAATGGGACCCCCTGCAGCATTAATCCTTTAGTGCCGCAGTCGTGAGTCACTGCATAGTAGTGACACCAAAGACAGTAAGGCTTGCTACATCTGACTGTAAGCTCCTCGGGGCAGGGACTCCTCTTCCTAAATGTTACTTTTATGTCTGAAGCACTTATTCCCATGACCTGTTATTTATATTATTTGTTATTTATATGATTGTCAGGTATTACTACTGTGAAGCGCTATGTACATTAATGGCGCTATATAAATAAAGACATACAATACAATACAATCTGTACCAATGTTGTTTCCTGATGCAAATTACACTAAAGCAAGTAAAATGGACTTTAAGAAAAAGCTTCATTCAGATCAGCTAGTGATTGGTTGTGCTTCGTTTAATTAGTGTACTCATTCTATAATTATTATAACACTGTTGGTGTATACAATATTTGGTATATTATTTGTATTTGAATATATACCGGTTCTTTTAAAATAGTAACCTTGTACTATTTTTAGTTTACATGTAATCAAGCGGTGTTAGAAAAAAAAAAAAAAGCTGTGTGTGCTGTGCACGCACATAGTAAGTGAAACTTCTTTAACTTTTGTCACAGAAATTGTATTTGTATTGGTGATGTTTTAATTAAAAATCAAAATACAATTTCTTTGACAAAACGCAAATAAATGTGACTTATAATGCACGTGCTCGGCACACATCCCCTGTATTAGCTATTTGCACTAAGTGTGAATTCCTCGTGTGTATGTGTGTCAGTCAGTGTGTGTATGTGTATGTGTCAGTCAGTGTGTGTGTGTGTGTGTATGTGTGTCAGTGTGTGAGTCTGTGTGTGTATGTGTGTCAGTCAGTGTGTGTATGTGTGTCAGTCAGTGTATGTCTGTCTGTGTGTGTGTGTGTGTGTGTCAGTGTCTGTATGTGTGCCAGTCGATGTGTGTGTATGTGTCAGTCAGTGTGTGTATGTGTGTTAGTCAGTGTGTGTGTGTGTATCAGTCAGTGTGTGTGTGTGTGTGTGTGTGTGTCAGTCAGTGTGTGTGTGTGTGTCAGTCAGTGTGTGTATGTGTGTCAGTCAGTGTGTGTATGTGTGTCAGTCAGTGTGTGTATGTGTGTCAGTCAGCGTGTGTATGTGTGTCAGTCAGTTTGTGTATGTGTGTGTGTGTCAGTCTGTATGTGTGTGTGTCAGTCAGTGTGTGTCAGTCAGTGTGTGTGTATGTGTGTCAGTCAGTGTGTGTGTCCTGCTGCAGCCAGGGGCGGGGTGTAACATGGAGTAACATTGCGCACCACCCCCCCCCCTCCGCAAATTCTGTGCACCCCTCCCCCTCCCACGGGGTACATGAGCCGGCATGGGCCATGAGTGCCCGTGGGCGAGAGGTGAGGTTACGGCACCCGTTAGTCAGCGGACACAGGGAAGCGTAGGTAGAGAACAGGGAGAGAGGCTGAGCAGCGGCTCCTCCTCTCACAGCCGGAGGACTTGCGGGGCTTCTGCCATCTTACTACACCCGCAGCACCGGAAGCTCTGCGCCAGTCATCTTGGTATACCCATGGCAGCGGATGGGTGGGGGTAACGGCCGTTAGGAGCGGCGGCGGTGACAGCGGGTGTGTGGGGGGAGCGGCGGCCGTTAGGAGTGTGGGGGGAGGGGGAGCCATAACATCACTTCCGTTTCACATTTCGCCCCCAACTCTCCAGTTTTACCCCAACTGAATAGGTGCCACTAAAGAAGTTTCACTTCAAAAAAGTGTGTGTGTGTCAAGCACGCACATTTTAAGTGAAACTTCTTTGTCTTTTGTCACTGTTTTGTCACAGAAATGTATTTGTAACAGTGATGTTTTTAATTAAAAATCAAAACATAATTTCAGTGCCAAAAACGCAAGAAGTTTGACTTAGGAAGCGTGTTTTAGCTATTTGCACTTCATATTTATACTAACTGTGAATTCCTTGTGTATGTCTGTGTGTGTATGTGTTTGTGTGTCAGTCATTGTGTGTGTGTGTGTGTGTGTGTGTGTGTGTGTGTGTGTCAGTCAGTGTGTGTGTGTGTGTCAGTCAGTGTGTGTGTGTGTGTGTGTCAGTCAGTGTGTGTCAGTCAGTGTGTGTGTCAGTCAGTATGTGTGTGTCAGTCAGTGTGTGTCGTGTGTCTCTCTATGTGGTGTGTGTATGTATCTCTCTCTATGTGGTGTGTGTGTGTGTGTGTGTCAGGTCAGTGTGTGTGTGTGTGTCAGTCTGTGTGTGCCTCTCTCTATGTGGTGTGTGTGTTATTCTCTGTGTCCTGCTGCTGGTGCCTTCTGCCACCCCCCCTTCTCTCCTCCGGCAGAGGAGTCTGAACTGTTGCTGTCTGAGTCTCCGCCCTGAGCCAGTCCCCCCTCTCTCCTTCCCCCAGTGGAGGTACAGAGACGGGGGGATATCTTAGCTGTCTCTGTCTGAGTTGTGTGTGTGCTCTACCCTCCTCCCCACACAGCCTTCCCTTCCTCCTCTCCGAGTGGGGGGAAAGGGCGTCCGGGCAGCAGCAGATAGCGGGGACGGAGGAGGCCAGAACCGGCGAGGAGAGAGTACCCACGCTGCATGCTGACACAGGGGAGGGGGGCAGGTCCGGGCAGCCGCAGTGTGCTGGGACAGAGGAGGCCAGAGTACAAGACAACCGGGGGGAGTGCGTGCTCGGCGGCTGTCACGGAGGGGGGGGGGGGGGGTCGTCACAACTGACTTCCATTCCCACCAACTTCCATTCACTGCACTGAATTTTGCTCATGTGGTAGGTGCCACTAAAGAAGTTTCACTTCAATAGCTACTTTTAAATTATACTCATTAGTAGCTCATGCAGCATAATATCAATATTTTACATGTACATTTAATATGTAAAGAGGTAAAAACATATTGTTATTTATATTACCCTATTCCTCGATTGTAAGACGCCATCGATTCTAAGACGCACCCTTGATTTAATAAAAAAACAACATTATATTAAATGTGCAGAATTTTTTTCTGGGGGAGAAAGAGGGGGGAGAGAGGGGATAGAGAGGGGGAAGGGGAGGAGAGGGGGGAGAGAGGGAGAGAGAAAAGGAGAGGGGGAGGAGAGAAAAGGAGAGGGATAGGAGGGAAGGGGGGGAGAGGGATAGGAGGGAAGGGAAGGGGGAGAGGGATAGGAGGGGAGGGAAGGGGGAGAGGGATAGGAGGGGAGGGGGAGAGGGATAGGAAGGGAGGGAAGGGGGAGAGGGATAAGAGGGAACGGAAGGGGGAGAGGGATAGGGGGAAGAGGGAGAGGGATAGAGGGAAGGGGAGAGGAGGGATGGGGGGAGAGGAGGGAAGGGGGAGAGGAGGGAAGGGGGGTGAGAGATAGGAGGGAAGGGGGGTGAGAGATAGGAGGGGAAGGGGGGAGAGAGATAGGAGGGAAGGGGGAGAGAGATAGGAGGGAAGGGGGGGGAGAGAGGATAGGAGGGAAGGGGGGGGGAGAGAGATAGGAGGGAAGGGGGGAGAGAGAGATAGGAGGGAAGGGGGAGAGAGACATAGGAGGGAAGGGGGATAGAGAAATAGGAGGGAAGGGGGAGAGAGAGATAGGAGGGAAGGGGGGAGAGAGAGATAGGAGGGAAGGGGGAGAGAGATAGGAGGGAAGGGGGGAGAGAGATAGGAGGGAAGGGGGGAGAGAGATAGGAGTGAAGGGGGAGAGAGAGATAGGAGGGAAGGGGGGATAGAGATAGGAGGGATGGGGGGGAGAGAGATAGGAGGAAGGGGGGGGGGGAGAGATAGGAGGGAAGGGGAGAGATAGGAGGGAAGGGGGGAGAGATAGGAGGGAAGGGGGAGAGAGATAGGAAGGATGGGGAGAGAGAGAGAGAATGGAAGGACACACAGAGACAGACAGACACACACACACCACACACAGAGACAGACTGACAGGACCACACCGAGATAGACAGACACACAGAGATATACACACACACACACACACAGATCTCCTTTCTGCAACGTGCAGCTCACACAGAGATTTGACAGGGGGAGGGGGGCTGCTGTGAAGACATACCCCTGTCAGTGGGATCTCCACTGAACTCTCTGCACCTCATGGGAGGGGGGGCGGCCATTATCTCTCTGCACAGAGGGGGAGGAGGGGGGGCCTGTGATCGCAGACATTTTTGCTGCACACAGAAAACCCGGCAGGCATCTCCAGCAGCGCCCCCTGGCTGTTTTTTTTTTTTTCCAGTACATCGATTGTAACACGCAGACCTATTTCAGCAACGTGAAAAAGGGAAAAAAACCTGCGTCTTGCAATCGAGGAAATACGGTATGTACTCTTTATTTTGGAATGACCCTTTTGCCAAAATACCACTTGCCTACAACTCTGTTACTTAAAAACTGTAAACTGACAAGATGTCAGGATAGCAGTTTAGAGATTGCAGGGGAGGAGTTAAATGTGTATGGTTTAACAATTTTGTTTACATATATTGCTAGTAACTATTTGTATTAATGTTACAAATAAAGTCTAATGTGACATCAGCACAATAAATCTGTTTAAGCAAATTGCCATTTTCACACCGAATAGGGTACAAAAGTGCATTCTAGTAAACGTAGCCCATTGCGCCTTAAAAATATTATACATACTGTACTCTGTTACATTTTGTTTCACCAACATACAGTAAATATTTAGAATATGTAAAAAGCCTACTACCGATGATGGGGAACATGAAATATTGTGAAGGATGATCTATGTGTTTCTCAGTAATGCTTATTTATAGGGGGATTCTATTGTTTTTTACTGGTTAACATTGCAAATAAAAACAAATCGGATTCTCACATTCTTATAATAAGGCCAATAATCAGGATGATTTCATTAATCTAATATTCCTTTCAAAATAAAAATAAACAATAATAATATACTATCAAAGTCCATTAAAAGTACCTGACAATCATACTTACCATTAGAAATAAGGCAAGAAAAAGGAGAAACAGATGCATGAATGAGCCCCTGTGGAATTCTTTCAGATGTGCAAAGCTTATCAGGGATGAACACAAGCATTTCTAATGAACAGAATTCACAAAGGAACTTACTACAACATTTTTAAATGAAAGCATTAGTATTACATCAAATTACGCTACAGTGTATTACAGTACTTCCAGCTGAAATTGGACTAGCCAATTGATTGATTTTCCTAAGCAATTCATGATTTGGAGTTATCAACAGCTGTCTGATACAATATTTCAACCATTTTACACAATGCTATGCAATAAATTATCATAACAGAGTGGCTAAAATTTATTTATTTATAAAATATTTTACCAGGAAGTAATACATTGAGAGTTACCTCTCGTTTTCAAGTATGTCCTGGGTTTGATGATGAAAAAATGATTTGCTTCAAGGTAGGTTAGTCAACTATCGGCTTCTGTTCAGCGACATACAGTATAATCCTTCATATTTGGTGCTATGGAACACAACACAGTATTGCAATTTACGTTTTGCAGGGTAATGAGTTATACCATTCAGGGCTGAGAGAGTTTGCAACCTCCAGTGTTTAGGAAACTGTGGAATTCTTGGGGCTTACAGAGTTCAAATTACACCAAAGCAGCAAAAAGAAAGTAATTACATAGTTACATAGTATATGAGGTTGAAAAAAGACTTCCCTACATCAAGTTCAACCTATGCTAAATTTAGACAACAGATACTTTATCCTATATCTATACTTACTTATTGATCCAGAGGAAGGCAAACAAAAAACCACATTAAGGGGAAAAATTAATTCCTTCCTGACTCCAAGAATTGGCAATCGGATTAATCCCTGGATCAACATCCTTCCCATGTATACTTATTTGGTATATCCCTGTATACCTTTCCCATCTAAAAAGATGTCCAACCTTTTTTTGAACAAATCAATTGTATCTGCCATCACAGTCTCCATGGGTAATGAGTTCCACATTTTAACTGCCCTTACTGTAAAGAACCCTTTCCTTTGTTGCTGGTGAAATTTCCTTTCCTCCAACCTTAAGGGATGGCCCCGAGTCCTTTGTACTGCCCGTGGGATGAATAGTTCTTTTGAAAGCTCCTTGTATTGTCCCTGAATATATTTGTATATAGTTATCATATCCCCTCTTAGACGCCTCTTTTCTAATGTAAATAAATCTAATTTAGCTAGCCTCTCCTCATAAGTTAGAATGTCCATCCCTTTTATTCATTTTGTGGCTCTTCTCTGCACTCTCTCTAGTTCCATAATGTCTTTTCTTAGGATTGTTGCCCAAAATTGTACTCCATATTCAACGTGTGGTCTTACTAATGCTTTGTAAAGGGGCATAATTATGTTTACTTCCCTTCCATCCATTGCCCGTTTGATGCAAGATAAGATCTTGTTTGCCTTTGCAGCTACTGCATGACATTGGGCACTATTGCTAAGCCTGCTGTCTACAAGCACTCCTAAATCCTTCTCCATCAAGGATTCCCCCAATATATCTCCATTTAATTTGTAAGTCACCTTTTTATTCTTGTATCCCAAATGCATAACCTTACATTTATCTGTATTAAACCTCATCTGCCATTTACCTGCCCACGTTTCCAGTCTCTCCAAGTCCTTCTGAAGAGAAATTACATCCTGTTCTGATTCTATTGCCTTACACAATTTAGTATCATCAGCAAAGATGGAGACTTTGCTCTCGATCCGAACCTCAAGGTCATTAATAAACAAGTTAAAAAGCAGGTGTCCCAGTACCGATCCCTGAGGTACTCCACTCACGACTTTAGCCCAACGTGAAAAAGTTCCATTTAAGACAACCCTCTGTTGTCTCTCCTTTAACCAATTTTCAAACCAGGTGCATACTGTATATTATTACTGAGTCCAACTTTCTTTATTTTGTACACCAGGAGTGAATGGAGGACAAAAGCGCACTAGCAAAAACGGAGCAGGAAGGACCCAGAATCAAAAATAAATTAAAAGGGCACTTTAATGTGACAAATGACCCATCCAACGCGTTTCGAACGTCACAGCGTTCTTTTTCAAGGATCAAACACAATGTAATGACACCCGCTAAATACCCTCTTACCTGTAAGCAGTTTCACGCCAAAATGTGTTCACTCCATATGTATTCATACAAACTTATTGGTGTTTTTACATGTATTACATTATTATATTTGTTTCCGTTATTTCTGTACTATTATATATTACCTCTGTTTTTTATTTCAATCATTTGTTTTTAATTATTTCACTTTAGCTTTTTATGTAGTGTGGTTATATGCATTTTTTATTTAAAATTTTCTCTTTAGGATTAGCTAAGGAGTTTAGTAATCTGTTCATTGTTTATGTATCTTTTCCCCTTATGGTTTAGTATTTTTTGTCTCAATTTATTTTGATTTAATCCATTTTTGGTGACTACTGTGTCCATTGACATTGCAGTGCCGTTTTGCGCATGCGCAATGATACGCATTGCGTGCAGACTCACGGCGATTTGTTTTGAATCATTAGTTTGTTGGAATAGTAGCATTATCTGTTGTCCTATGCATTGCCCACAACAATCATGTCCACACTGCCTACATGACAGTTTTTGCCCTTAGAACGGCGCCGGGTCGTTCTGCGCATGCGCGATGACGCGCATTGCGTCATGACGTTATCGTGCTTCCGTTTTTTGGCGCAAAACTGCTTACAGGTAAGAGGGTATTTAACGGCTGTCATTACATTGTGTTTGATCCTTGAAAAAGAACGCTGTAACGTTTGAAACGCGTTGGATGGGTCTTTTGTCACATTAAAGTGCCCTTTTAATTTATTTTTGATTCTGGGTCCTTCCTGCTCCGTTTTTGCTAGTGCGCTTTTGTCCTCCATTCACTCCTGTTATACTACATAGCTGTACAGCCTGCTTACCACTCCTAGGATCGTGAAAAAAGTATTGTTTATGTTCAGGGGAACCTGCCAATGAGACTGATAGTGGGTGGGCATGTTCATCTACAACCTGTCTTCAGGAGGATAGTACCCTTACCATTGGATATTAAGTTCTAATATCATTACTCATTCCTTATACCTTGGATTAGTGGTTTGGCTTGCTTTATTTTGTTATACCTGCATTGGAGCGCTTTAGCCTATTTTTTTTATTTTGTACAGCAATGATTTAGTAACCTCCAGTATGGGTTAATAAACTGAGATGCCGTGTTAAATGCCATTCACGTTAATTAAGACACATTCTTTATGGATATATTTCTCATGAACACATGGACTAGATTTAGTGGAATATTAATTATTTGCAATATTGGAGAATGCCATATAATGCACCTAGTTACCAAGTGGACATAGTATATGGTTTGGTACCCCAAACCCACCTTAGCAAACTTGACACCCTCTACAATTCAATATGCCGTTTTGTTCTACAATGTAACTACAACACACATCACTGCAAAATGCTCAAAGAACTAGATTGGTCATCACTTGAGTCTAGGCGCAAAGTTCACCTTTCCTGTCTTGCCTTCAAATACTTTCTGGGCAAGCTACCCATCTATCTGAACAAGCTCCTCACCCCTACCACATGCAGAACTTATCATCTGAGATTGGACTCCAAAAGACTGTTCAAGGTCCCAAGGCTCAATCAACAAAGTATCCGGCTGTTCCTCCTTCTCTTACCGTGCACCCCAAAACTGGAACAACCTAATCTCACATCCACCACCAGTTTAAGTTCTTTCAAACCCAAGGCTGTCACATTTTAATCTGGTCTGTAACTGTTACATACACCTATAATATATATTTTCTTTAACAGTACATGCAAAGTCTTCTATATAATGTATATATACCCTGTTCACTTATGTAACTGAATTTGTAACCATGTATGATTTGTCTTAACTCTATGCCCAGGACATACTTGAAAACGAGAGGTAACTCTCAATGTATTCTTCCTGGTAAAATATTTTATAAATAAATAAGTGGACTGCCCATAGTACTGTAAATGAAGAATATAAGCATTAAAAAAGATTATAAGAAAAATTAAGACACAAAATAATTTCAAGTATACACCTATATAGTTCTATGACAAAAAAAAATCCAGTTATTAACAGTGTAGCATCACGCACCATTATAACAGAAAATAGAACTTCCTGCACTACCAACATTTTGTAATTATATCTACAATTAGAGATGTACATTTGACTCGTGTTTTGGTTTTAATAGAATTAGATATAAAACAAAATTATTATGTGGTGTAATCTGGAGTTTTTGGCTTCATATTTAAGTACAATACAGATGTGTCCAGACTTAGTGTCCAAGGCACCGCGACAAGATGCGAGATTACAGCCACGTAAACACTTTTGTTCACTGTGACTCGTCCACAGTCTGGCAGCGATCAGCCGGCATAATTATTTGTGGAGTTTATTTATGTAATTGCAATTCAGTATGTGTCTGGCAGATGGCGCACTGAATATCTTTGCCTATGCCCGCACATGCACTCTCTACACGATATACATGTTTCTATACAGTATCCTGTACAATGTAACAATGTCACTAGCAATGTCTAGAACCCCTTTATAATTATTAAAATGATAGCACGATGTTGAGGCCACCCCACAGAGCCTGCCAGGATTCCACCGAATATCCTATTATTCCTGGTCCAAGAGTGCCCACTTGAGTACTGGGACCTAATGGAGCGCGTCTGAGTTGTAGTTTTCCCTACCAGAGTAAGTGTGTGAATACAGTAACTACAGTACTCTAATAATTGCATAATATAACTTTTGTATGTGTGTTTATGTACAAATTATATATACAATATGCTACATTTCCGTGGCCATGCCGGATATTTAAATTACCACCACACTTTATTTATATGATTTATGTAACTATTGCAAGTTTCACAGTTGGATGAAGAGAAAGCAAATCATCTTCAAGCCTGTGCTTGTCCAAAGACAGAAGGGTGGACAATTCTTTGCTTGAATTTGTAATATTAAAGTGGAATGGATCACGCAAGAATTTAAATGCCAATTTGAAATCATTAAAATCATTAAAACGTGATTCAAATTTCTGGGACTGGTTTTTTATCCAGTTTACGTAGAGTTACCGCTTCACGTCGAGTAAACCATACTCCTCATTTTTTTTCTAGAAATCTAGTCAGGTTTGCAAAATGGGTCAAATTGTTCTTTTGAGTTTGTACCTGAATGAGGTTCAGTTTTGACTTGAATTCTTGAATATGCTGTGCCAGCTCACCTATTACTTTAGGAAACAATGGTGGATTCGGCGCAACTGCGCATGTCTGAGTCAGAGAGGCTCCTGGAGTTCTTCAACAAACTTTATTGGCAAAATACACAAGGGCTAACACCGCATTCTCCCCCTCAGAGGGGGAGAATGCGGTGTTAGCCCTTGTGTATTTTGCCAATAAAGTTTGTTGAAGAACTCCAGGAGCCTCTCTGACTCAGACATGCGCAGTTGCGCCGAATCCACCATTGTTTCCTGATCATTTCAAGACGATGGCACGCAGGAGCAGCCGAGGTGAGCGGGTCCCAGACCGGAGATGCAGGTGAGGTAAGTTTACAATATCCCCCTGCACCGGTCGATTCTGTGGCCAAGCGGAGCTCCCTCGTGTTATGTCCCAGTGTCTGACATTATCAGATTGCTGCTCTGCACACGGAAGCGCAGGACAGACTCTTTGACAATTGGATCACCTATTACTTTACCCTTTCCCTGCAGCTTCACGTTTAATTCAATTGTGAGACATGAAAACGCACAGAAAATGTAAATCATACTTCCATGAAGGGCTCTCAATGTCAGAAATTTTTTCTGTCTGACTTTTCTCAACAAGAAAATCTCGAATTTGAGGAAGCAAATAGATAAACCGTTCCAGAACTTTTCCTCTGCTCAACCATCACACATTTGCATAGTCAGTATGATCTTCGAAATCACAGTCACCGCATTCTTTCAAGGCCTCAACAAACTGTCGATGGATTAGGTAACTTCCACTTCGGATGTAATTCACGATTTTCACAACCTTGTCTGTCAAAGTTTTCAACGTGTCGGTTCCGAGGATCTGAGCACACACTTTCTCCTGATGCAGAATGCAATAGAAGGAGGGCAACATGTTTTTCACACCATTCTCACTCAAATGATACTTCAAACGATAAACAAACTCCAATTTTCTACCAATCATTGCGGGTGCACCGTCTGTTGTAATAGAAGCGAGTTTTATCAGATCTAGGTCACATTTTTTTTGAAGCTTCAAAATTTTTTTTCTAGTATATCAGTTCCACAAGTATGGCCTCGCAGTCCACACAGTACAAGGATTTCTTCACGAATTGTAAAATCGGGAAGCACAAACCGAGCCCAAAATATTAATTGCGCCATATCAGTAAAATCGGTTGACTCATCCAGCGCTAGGGAAAAACACAATGTTTTTAGATAATTCTAGCATTCTGCGGCTTAACTGCAAAATTCTTCACCTTCGATTCGCAGTTTTCCAACAGAGTTTCCATCACCGACACCAGAATGTCTTTTACCATCTCAGCATCGGAAAATGTTTTTTTTTTCCGAGCCAAAATCCAGGCTGCTTTATAACAAGTTAATGCCACCATCTCATTCGACGAAAGAAACTGCTCCAGGCTGCTCTTCTGATCTTGAAACTGTGATTTCAAACGGGCAATTTCACTGACACGACTATGGCCATCAACTGGAAATTTATTGATGAATGCACTGTGCTTATTTTGAAAGTGCTTGTTCAAACTGTCTTTGTTTGCACAGGAGGCACACTGGCTTTTTGTCTACTTGCGTCACTACAAATTTTAGCTCCCATATTTCTTGAAATGGTCTTGTCACGCTCGTCCATGCTTTTTTTTCTTTTCTTTTTACCACTAGGTTCCAAATCTATGAGTTCATCTGCTTCACTCAACTGAGCACTATCACCTGCTGCTGGTTCACTTCATTTTCGAATCACCCACTTATCCATCTCTATGGGAGAAATTGGAAAAATGTAAAAAAAATAACATTTTTTTTGTTAAGCAGAGAAAAATGTGAAAAATGTCCACACGAAACAGACACAAACGCACACTTAAAACTCTGTGTAATTAGACACCAACTGTTAAAGGTTGGGCCTAGACTCACTAGGGTTGCCATGTGGCTTCACCCAAAATACTAGACACACTTGTGAAAAATGCAGCGCGCTCGAAAAGTTGGTGGGGAGTTATGTTATTTATAAATTATCAGACCGTAACGTAATTTTTTCAAAATTTCACTCCATGTACGCACAAATATTCACCATTTCTATTCTATTTCGTAAACATTCTGGGAGATGCTGGTATCTCACTACTGTTTTAAAAGGTTTCTTTTCATGTAGTCCAATAGGGAGCTGCAATGCATAACATCACAGAACATTTACATTTTCTGTGCCCAGCCAGGGCTGCTACCGGCATCACCTTCTGACATACAGATGCAGCAGCCGTTATTCGAGCAAATCACGTAGCCGTTTACGTGTGCTCTGCTGAATTCCACGCGGCATTAACGCGGCCAATCGCCCCAGGCACACGTGTTTATCGCGAATGCTTTGTTTGAATTTCATGGATTCTGTTTCTTTGTGTGCAATGAAATGAATGAATTGTAATGTGTACAGTACTGTGCTACTGAGTCAATTTCAGGTGTTTAAAAACCAAAACACTAAAATGACATTTTCTGCACTCGCCTGCACTCGTATCTAAAGGCGGTACGGTTGTAAGAAATCACACGCCATGACATTGGTATTCCGAGGTATACAACGCATTAAGTGTTCGAAAAATGGCAGCTGCATCTGTAAGAATCTCGGGAAACAAGGGGTCCCAAGAGCTGAAATCAATGCTGCTTTCCACGTAGTCAATACATTAATAAACCAAGAGGGTGTAAAGATGCGCTCACCACAAACAAGGCGTGGCCGCGAGGCCGAGGTGGGGATTTGCTAAACGCATACTCACAGCCGCGAGAGCACATCTGGAATATAGATAGGTCGAGGTAGCCGGGTCGGGGTAGGAGAGGTCAGGATGGTCAGTGATACTTGCTGAGGTCTGGATTGGAGAGGTGCGGATCGTTGTGGGTAAGCCGGGTCAAGAGCGGAGAGATACGGATCATCGTTGGTAAGCCGTGTCAGGAGTGGAGAAGTGTGGAATCCAAAGAACAAGCAAAGTCAGGCAACACAGGACAAGACATGCAAGGCTCAGACAGGAGGCAGGACTGCAGTGAACACAGCACACATAAACAAGGTTATTCTCAGCCAATGTGCCAAAGGGCAGGCTGAGTATATATAGGAAGAACAGACCAATGAGGAGGAAACATACTCCCTAGTATGCATGGCTGTGGTTGGCTGATGGAAACAAGGCAGGTGAATCTATTTACACAGCAGAACGGAGGAGACTCCGTGTGCGTGTGCCGCGCTTGGCGGGTGCACGCTGCACGACGGTGACGTCACTGCGCAAGTGAAGCCTGGAGGCGGGACCAGTGTGAAAGGCATTTAGTGCAGAGTGAGATCTGCGCCCGCCCCTAGAAGGTGCACAGTTAATGGCTAGTCTGTGAGATGTCCTGCAGGAAGAAGCAGAGGCAGGACACCCGATCGCGGGTCTGGGTAAGTTGGGAGTGCGTTGGAAGGGGCATGAATGACGAATCCTTACAGAAGGTATAGCCACTTTACAAAAGATCACAAAATATGTCATTTTTTTACTCCCTGGAATAAAGACAGCTAGCCAGACACAGTATATAAGTAAAGAGAAAAGTGCCACCACTTCATTACTGCACCCCAACACCTTAGTTTAAACCATCTCTCTATTCTCAAAGGGACATGCATTGAGACAGTTTTTTTAGCAGGTGTGTAACAGGGACTTATCACTGTTTGAGAGAAGCTGCCTCTAAATCCAGCAGTGTGCTGGTTAATTGCACTCAGGCAACGAAACAGACTCCACCTGGCTGATTAGGACTTTTACAAAAGCCTGATGTGAGAAACAGGAGAGATTACCTAGCTCACATTTGGACTGACAGAAGGAGAGCAGAGAAGCCTGCACACAGACACTGTCTTGAGAACAGAGGCTGTGCTGAGATCAAGAAATCCAGACACCCAGAGATCTCTATTTCCTGAACACATAGGACCCAGGAACCTGCCAGAGACTGACATGGAGGGCCACCTGCTTGAGGCTGCGCTTATAGTGCTGGCGACGTGACGTCGGCCAAAAACAAACACTTATAGTAAGCGCGATGGCGACAAAGCTATGGAGCAACGCAAATTTCTGCAGACAGGAATATTTGATTTTTCAGGGGCCGTCGCATCACGTGACAGCCCCTGAACCAATCAATGGCCCGGTCGGCCTCGCCGCAAAGCGAAATACAACTTTCGCTATCGGCTACGGGCGACATCATGTGTTCAGTCGCGTCGCCCGTCGCGGGCACTATACGCGCGGCCTAAGGTACCTCCTGAGACTTTGGGGTGATAGGCTGATAATGGGAATATCCCTCCAGTCCTGCAGATAGGGTCTGGGAAAGTAAGTTAGCCCTTACAAAGGGATAGGGGTTTGTTATTTTGTTGTTTTTGTATGTTTTGCCAGGATAAAGGAACAGGCTCAATAAAGCCAAGATATAATTGCACCCAAATCGGTCTCCATTATATGTACCTCTGCACACATCTCTTACAAGCTGTTACTTATTAGTTTTGTAATACAAAGTAACAATACAGAAACTATTATAGCAAGAAGTATGCATTTCATTTAGGAGGTGGGTTGAAGGTTTGACTAAAAGATGTGGAGAGCAGATGCTTGGCGTATAGCGAGTGTGAGGGAGTTCCACAGGGACAGTGAGGGAAAAAAAGTTTCAGATGAGAGAGAGCAGTAGCAGTGAAAGGGGTGGAAAGGAGACAGTTGTGGACAGAGCGCCGCAGATGAGCAGGGGCATAACGAGAGATCAAAGCTGATGTGTAAAGTAGGAAGGAGCAAATGAGTGGAGAGCCTTGAGGTAAGGAGGAGAACTGTGTAGGTGTTCTGAAATGTGATGGGAAGACAGGAAAGGAATTTAAGGAAATGAGCAGAGACTGTTTATGTGAAAAAGTAAAATTATTCTAGCAGTAGATTGTTGGATTGAACATTGTGTGGCAGGGAAGCCTGTTAGCAGTATGTTACAATAATCCAGATGGGAGAGGATAAGGGCTTGCATTTTAGTTTTAGTAGTAGATTGGCAAAGGAAAGGGTGGATCTTGACAATATTACGGAGGAAGAAGCGACACATTTTAGTCATGCTGTGAATGTGAATTGATAAGGAAAAGGAGGAGTCAAATGTCACTCCAAGGCATCATGTAGAACTTTAGTGAGAACAGTCTGTATTGAGTGATCTGTACAAAAGTCAGATTGTAAAGGGTCCAAGGGGGCATGGGAATTAAGAATGTTGGTCATACGGGATAACACAAGATGTTCTGGCAATTTGTAGGCAAAAGGAGAGATGTAATTAGTAAGGAACATAGGGTCTAGGTTGTTTTTGAGAATAGGTGCGACCACTGCATGCTTAAAAGATAACGGGAAAATGCCAGAGGACAGGGAGGGGTTGAAGATATGGGTGAGAGTTGGGAATAAGACAGGAGCAAGAGTTCTGATAAGGTGTGAGGGACAGAATCGAGAGGGCAAGTTGTAGAGGGAGAAGAGAACTTCCAACTCTGTAACAGGAGAAAAGAAGTCAAGAGTAGAAGAAGGAAGTTTAGGTAAAAGCAGATAGATGGGGTAAGGACAGAAGGAATCTCATTGTGAGATGAGGAGAAGTGAAGTGGGAGCAGAAGGTTGCAGGAGGGAGTCAAATACAGAAAAAAAGACGGCGTGGGTTGGATTTGTGAGTGTTGATGCGTAAGCAGAAGTAGTGTTGTTTGGCCTTAGAGAAAGCAGAATAAAAACAGGAGAGGAGAATTTTAAAGTGTAGAAAAGTAGCATGAGTGTGACATTTCCTCCATATGCATTCAGTGGAGTAAGTGCAAAGAAAGTGTGTTTGTGAATTTAGCCAAGGCTGTGGGTTAGAGAGATTTGTGTGCCGGAGCCTCGAAGTGTCATATATCAAGAGATCCTATATCAAGGATCAAGAGAGGAGGAAATTATACAGTTATAAGAGTTGACAAGTTTGTCAGGCTCAGATGACAGAAGAGAGGCTAATGTAGGATAAATATGCAGATGTCAATGGAACGAAGGTCATGAGAGTAGCAAGTAGAACAGGTAGGAAGGGGTGAGATGAATGATTAGAGGTAATGGTCAGAGAGCAGAAGCGGGGAGAGTGCATGCTGGAATTCGTCCATTGGTGGAGGCCAAAGGAAAAGGTTAAAGTGAGAAGGCGAGATGCCCAGGAAACTGAGGGATCACCACAATGACAGTTGAAGTTCCCAGGTAAAAGGATAGGAGAGCCAGAGTAGAGACATAAATAAAGCCAGGATTGAAAGTCAGAGAGAAAGGTGGAGGTAGAGGATATACAATTGTGTGAAAAATAAAGTACACCCTCTTTGAATTCTATGGTTTTACATATCAGGACATAATAACAATCATCTGTTCCTTAGCAGGTCTTAAATTAGGTAAATACAACCTCAGATGAACAACAACACATGATATATTACACGGTGTCATGGTTAATTTAACAAAAATAAAGCCAAAATGGAGAAGCCCCACACACTTCCCCCAGGAGCCCCACCACGACCCCCCAGCAGCCCCATCACGATCCTCAGGCATATTGGGTAGGGGGAGGAGGCAGGAGTGAGGCACCGGCAGCCCCAGCACGTTCCCCCAGCAGCCCCACCATGATCCCCAGCACCACCAGAAGTAGGGTGTGTGTGTGTGTGTGTGTTTTTTTTTTTTAAATATTCGGGGTCCACGCTCACACCACATTATAAGCGGATCCGCGTTATACCGGATCACACTATAACAGGGTTGTGCTGTAATTCAATGGGGTTCTTATTGTTTGTAAATGTCACATTTCTTTGAAAAAGCCAAGTTAGACACACGAATCTCTAATAATTCAGTAATAATACAAATGATTTACATTTTTTTTTATAAGGAGTTATTGAATTCTGTCTTAATCCTGCCTCTTCTTGGGGGTGGGTCAGCCAGCACTTACTGCACATCCCCAGAGGTCTTGTGGCATGCAGTCACAGGGACTCTTACAAATGTAGTTGTAAAGTGTATATACAGTATATGAATTGAAATGCAGAAATGTAACTCTAGCATGCACATAAATCATAATAACCAGTAGACACATACTTACATTACGTAAAAGCACAAAAAAACAGTAAGGCAAAAATAACCATTAGGCACACATTACAATTACACATTTAATGGTTAAGCAATGTTATAAGGAAATTAACGTTTCCAGTCATTACATTCAAAATCTTCTCAATTTTTAAAAGCATTTTAAAGTAAGTCAGGTGTGATACTGCATTCCTTCCCCTCCCCCCCCCCCATGTATGCTTTTTTTAACGATTTATAAGTAATATGTTTCCTTAGGTTGCTATATGTCATGGGAGACCAGGACTCATACCAGGATTCAATATCGCCAGACAGAAACACAAGACTTTATAAAATTAATTTATTGGAAAAGTATATCCACAACTGTACAAATACACAGACAATACACATACTGGGGGAAACTGGGGATACCCTGCAGGCCTAGTTGCAGGGACCTTCTTGCATAGGTTTCCCCTGTTCTGCTTCCTGCACAGTGCCTACAGGGCCTACTTGTCAGGCCTGAGACCAGCACTGGAGCTCTGTATATGCAGCTGGCACTCACCACCAGAACTGGAGCTTGAGCTAACTAGGGATCTCCTTCATCACCTTTTTATACACTTAAAAACATAACTTGGAAACTTTAAGGCCAAGTGCTGCCTACATGCCCAGGCCCCGATTAGTGGGTAGAACTGCAACATAACATTTGCAACATAAACTGTTACTGGGAAAGGTCACAGACCGTTTTGCAACATTTCTCCTGCAAACACATTAACACCTGTCAATGAGGTGCTGGAACTAAGTCAAATACATACAACTATACATAACACAATACAATACCCGACTAGCACCCTCTCTATCCACCTTTAACAACTACCTTAAGACACACTTGCTTAATGAAGTATATGAATAGAACAGTGGATAATACTATACACAATACATAAAGCTTGGCCCCTTACAGACACACTTACCAGAATGCCCCCGTCTATCGCTGTATGTTGTTCCTACCTACCAATTAGATTGTAAGCTCATCGGAGCAGGGACTTTTCTTCCTAAATGTTACTTTTATGTCTGAAGCACTTATTCCCATGATCTGTTATTTATATTATTTGTTATTTATATGATTGTAACGTGTATTACTACTGTGAAGCGCTATGTACATTAATGGCGCTATATAAATAAACAAATTAGAAGGACAATGCTGCACTCCCCAAAAGTAATAAAACAACACAAATACCGGTGCTCCTGGTCCAGGAATCTCTGCCACCTATGCCACTTGCTTTTGAGAAAGGCCAATGGAGGCCAAAACGTCAATTTATGGCTATCATTAAATTACTTTTTCTAGCAGAAATCCGTGGTTCCTAAGTCTTTCGCTATATAAATAAAGACATACATACAATACCAATGTATTATTGACAGGTAGGGGTAATGGCAGACTTAACCTTTATTAACAACAGCCTATTTACCCTTACCATCACACTATATATTTAGGAAGCCACACCACTTCCCCTTTTGAAATTGCCTGTCATATTATGTGCCCTGGGAACCAGGATCTTCGCTGATTGACCTGCAGCTTAGATAATTGCATTGCCATAAAGCAATTTATTGTAAAAAAAAATAATTAGGACATACACCTTTAAATATTAGGTTACATTGAAAGATGCATGTATGCTGTGACCATAAATACGCATTTATTAGTGTCTTACAAAAGGAGTGTATGAAGCAGGTTGAGGTTTTAATGTGGAGTGGAGGGTTCTTTATAAGGGCAAACTATTGTGTGATTAAATACAGTTAGGTCCGGAAATAATTGGACACTGACAGAATTTTCATTATTTTGGCTCTGTATGCCACCACCATGGATTTGAAATGAAACAACCGAGATGCAATAGAAGTGCAGACTTTCAGCTTTAATTCAAGGGGTTGAACAAAAATATCATATGAAACGTTTATGAATTGCAACCATTTTCATACACAGTCCCCTTATTTCAGGGGCTCAAATGTAATTGGACAAATTAACACAATCATAAATAAAATGTTCATTTTTAATACTTTGTCGAGAATCCTTTGCAGGCAACGACTGCTTGAAGTCTGGAACGCATGGACATCACCAAACGCTGGATTTCCTCCTTTCTGATGCTTTGCCAGGTCTTTACTGAAGCTGTCTTCAGTTGTTGTTTGTTCGTGGGTCTTCCTGCTTTAAGTTTTGTCTTCAGCAAGTGAAATGCATGCTCGATCGGGTTGAGATCAGGTGATTGACTTGGCCATTGCAGAATATTCCACTTCTTTCCCTTAAAAAAACTCGCAGTATGTTTTGAGTCATTGTCCATCTGTAAAGTGAAGCGCTGTCCAATCAACTTCGATGAATTTGGCTGAATCTTAGCAGACAATATATCCCTATACACTTCAGAATTCATCCGGCTGCTTCTGTCTTCTATCACATCATCAATAAACACTAGTGCCCCAGTGCCATTGTAACCCATGCATGCCCATGCCATCACACTGCCTCCACTGTGTTTTACAGATGATGTGGTATGCTTCGTATCATGAGCCGTTCCAAGCCTTCTCCATACTTTTTTCTTCCCATCATTCTGGTACAGGTTGATCTTAGTTTCATCTGTCCAAAGAATGCTGTTCCAGAACTGGGCTGGCTTTTTTAGATATTGTTTGGCAAAGTCTAATCTGGCCTTCCTATTCTCGAGGCTTATGAATGGTTTGCACCTTGTGGTGAACCCTCTGTATTTGCACTCGTGAAGTCTTCTCTTTATGGTAGACTTGGATAATGATATGTCTACCTCCTGGAGAGTGTTCTTCACTTGGCTGGATGTTGTGAAGGGGTTTTTCTTTACCATGAAAAGGATCCTACGATCATCCACCACTGTTGTCTTCCGTGGACGTCCAGGCTTTTTTGTGTTGCAGAGCTCACCAGTGCGTTCTTTTTTTTTCAGAATGTACCAAACTGTTGATTTGGCCACTCCTAATGTTCCTGCTATCTCTCTGATGGATTTTCTTTTTTTTTGCAGCCCAAGGATGCCCTGTTTCACTTGCATTGAGAGCTCATTTGACCGCATGTTGTGGGTTCACAGCAACAGCTTTCAAATGTGAATGCCACACCTGGAATCAACTCCAGACCTTTTTGCCTGCTTAATTGATGATGAAATAACGAAGGAATAGCCCACACCTGTCCATGAAACAGCTTTTGAGTCAATTGTCCAATTACTTTTGGTCCCTTGAAAAAGAGGGGGCTACATATTAAAGAGATGTAATTCCTAAACCCTTCCTCCAATTTGGATGTGAATACCCTCAAATTAAAGCTGATAGACTGCACTTTAAGCCCATATTAATAATTTAACTGTAACTTGAATTTATTTTGGTACAAAGCTGAAATAACAAAACTTGCATCAGTGTCCAATTATTTCCGGACCTAACAGTATGCATTTCTCAATGGGTGTAAAACTAAAGCAGTGTGGTAGCATAAGTTGTCACTATAAAGTGCAGATGTAATGTGTGTTTAAAAACTGCACAGTTTGAAATTGTTAATTGTATAACATCTTTGTGCAGTAAATTAAATGAGAGGTCGAAATACACTAATATTTTATGAAGGATAATACTAGATTACATATATCACCTATCGACTGAGGACTGCGTAAAGTGTACCACTTTTATGTGTGTTTATATTTCCCTGTCTATCTCTCTTTCTGAAGATTTTCTTCATGACGGTGGCTGCTATTTCATTAATGTTACATCTCAAAACCACTTGTATTGAAGACAACATAAAAATTGTTATTGTGGCACTTTAGATAGATAGACGTTTTCTAAGCTGCAGGAAAATAAAGCCAGGTGTTTATAATGTGCGCAACAGATTTTTCTATGTTTAGTCTGGACATGTTTGAAGATTTTAGAGCTTTTAATGTTGGCAGAAACATTTCATGTGGTCTGCGGGAAATGTGTATGAGATTAGAAGAGGTTCTGGAAATGCTTCTCTCCAGCTTTCATCTTTTTAGAAATAGGCTAGAAATATTTCACAGGATTTATACGAATTCTATCTGGGACATGTAGGTGAATATACAAAAAATTCATGATAAGTTGTCACCCATCTCTACTCATGAAGCTGGAGTGTCCTCTCCAAATTTGGCTTGTCCAGAAAAGGAAGCTCCACATCTGCCCTGTTAGACACGCTGAACTGTTCTTTGGGGGAGTAAAGTACATTATGACCTCAGAAGGAACTAAGATAATAATAATAACTTTATTTATACAGCGCTTTTCTCCCAATGGGATTCAACACACTTCCAGTTACAAAAAGAAAAAAAAGAGGCAAACATTTAAGGTTATAAAAGAGACCAAACACAAGGAGAGATGCTAATATAGAGTGGGACAGTACTGTAGCTATTAAATGCCTGACAGGTTGTGGTTAATTAATTAAAGGCCTGGGTAAACAGATACTGTAGGTCTTGAGCCTGTTTTCATAGATTTCCAGGGAGGGAGCATCTCGAACTGTATGAGGCAGACGTTTCCAAAGAGTGGGAGCAGTGTGGCTAAAAGTTCGGGCCCCAAAAGAAGTGAAGGAGATTCTGGGAGCTACTAGGAGCCCTTAATCTGTAGATCAAAGTGAGCAAATGAGCGTGTAGGGAAATAGATGATCTTTCAGAGAGCTGGGACACTGGTCATCAACAAACCAATCTTGAAATAAGTTTGCCATTTTACCGGCAGCCAGGGTAGAGAACAGAGAACAGGTGTCATGTGGCAAGAATGGATCTGGTGAGTTAATCACCTGGCCGCAGCATTCTGCACCAGCTGCAGGCGGCACAGCTCTTTCTCTGGAACACCCAGGTAGAGTGCATTGCAGTAGTCCAGGCGTGAGAACACAGGCATAGTAGTAAGATCCTCTGGGGGAATCATCTGCTTAATCCTGGCTATGTACAGTAGTAGTAGTAAAATGCTGCTTAACCACTTGTGTGTCAAATTATTTGAGAATTATTACATACATTTAGCAGGGATTATATTTTTATATTGCTTTCCCATCAGTAATACTATAACGCAATGTGTGGTCTGGCATTCTGTCATTAAAGGTATTGATCATTTGTCTAACAGTACCACCAACAACTTTTATATATCTGTTAAGCAGGAAAATAACTGAAATGATGGTTGTTTTGTAAATTGCTTCACTTGCTGCTGTATAATCGTCATCAAACTGGTTTACTGCACCGTTCACTAATATAACCCTATAGCTTTCCTTGCAATCAGAAACAAGATTTCCAATTCAAATGACTATAATGCTGGCTAAACACTGCCTCTATTTCCTGATATTATATCTAAGGACAACTTTGTAAAATTGCTCTCACTTGCATATATGTTTTAGTGTAGATGTTTAAGATGCATTGCACGTGATGTAAATGCTGTCTACTGCAGAAAAGCCTTGGATAGAAATGCTGGAGATTATGTGATCTGTCATCGTTGAAACCTCCAATAAAAATTCTCATTCATGGCTATTATGTTTGGGGCATAATAAATCAACAAACTCAAGGATAAGAATGTTTTATGTATTAGGTGACTTTTCTATGCATTCATTATGTTCATATTAAATGTAGTATTTCCCATAGGCAAAAAATCAGTCCTGAAGGTTTTGTTAGAAACAACTCAACTGGAACTGAATGCTTATATTTGTTTGCTGTTGAGGTACATTGGTTTATACTAAACTACCGCAAAACAAATAGCAATTCAATTATTTCGTCAAGGTGAAAATACACTGTAGTTTTTATAAACCAAAAGAAAGGTAATTCACCACCCTGCTTTTCTTATTGTGAACTGACATCAAGAACAATATGAAGTAATTCAAGTGCATTGATTTACATTTGCTGTCTAATCTTGTTTGCAAAGAACAAAATGTGTTATTTTATTCTTGATATACAAATGAATGACATTTAAAAAATAAGAATAACATGTTAGCCCTGCTTAGTTACATGCAAACTTGATTTGTACGGGAAAGGTAATAGAATGTTTATTAAGATTTTGTCTTGCAATTAATTACTTATATTTCACTGTTAGTTACAACAGTTTAGACTAAATTAAATGTATATATATATATATATATATATATATATATATATATATATAAAACAGGTTTTCCCCCCCCCCAATCGCAGATATAGTGTGGGGTGCAAGAAAACATACAATGTTACCATAGGTGTGGTGCATTACCTGTTGGCTCGCAGGAGGGCTGAGCTTCCGCCACGGGGAACCTGGGGCAAATTATACTAGGGGTACTCACTTACAACGATGCAGCGCCTCCACCTGCGATGGCTCCCACGAGAGGGGGAGTGGTTCCTCGCAGGACAAACACAATAATCACATAGACAGCATGTATATTAACTAGGGACTTTACTAACATGCAATACAACACATCACATTCATAATAACCTGTGTCCCTCTCACGAGGAGACACTAACCGCGACGTCTTGCAAGACGCTTCCCCAACACCAGGTGATCCCACCCAGTGTCCAAAGAACCCCACCCAATGTCCTGCACTCTTGCAGAGAGAGTCAATGGGTGACTGCGCAGTCACAATTACACTAAGGGCCCGTTGGTGCACTTATGAATGTATGATACCTGCCGAGCACTCCGGTGCTCGGGTCAGCAACACTTCACAAAGGGTCAGTCGTAGGATGACGTCATCTGATCCCCAACCGGACTCCTTGCACGTTGACCGCCAGGGGCGATCCCAACCTGGAAACAGTCTCTGAGGACCCCAACTTGGATCCGAACCTCTCAGCAGGAACCGCAGCGTCCGCTGAGTCCCTATCTAACACTACAACAACGTGGCACACACTATACTATAGGCCGACCCTTTAGCACAGCATCCTGAGGTGGCTTCGGGGAAAACTCCTAGGGGCCTACAGGGGTTAATGACCTGCCCCACTCCCCTAACTACCCAAGTCCCCTCAGCCTCACTAATACCTAACGAGTCCCAGTGCCTACAGCAGCAAGCTGTAGCTCACTGGATGCTGGCAGCCAACGTGCTGCGCAACAAGGTGCCTGCCTGTCAGACCTCACAGCACTGACAGCCGTGACTCTGACAAGGCAGCACTCTAATACTAAGGGCAGCGTCCCTATCTTGGGCCTCCCTCAGCACTTACCCACTAACCTAGTGGGGAGTTGGGGCCTACCTGGGGTGTGGGTACCTATAGGGGTGCAGGTGCTGCACTCGCTCCCCGCACCCTTCCTTCCCTCAGCGCTCCCCTGCTCCAACTGACTTCACGTGGTGCAAGCGCGCAAAAATGTATCCAATCTGCAGTGACATCTTAAGCCCTATTGGCTCCCTGGCATCACGTGGGGCACGCAGAGGCTCATGGGACTCGTAGTCCCTGCTCAGAGCCTTCCCTGGTAGGCTAGGGCTTCGCGGGCTTTTCCTAGGCTGTACTGCGCCTGCGCAAGCTATCTGCGGCTGCCTCAATCTTTCCCTGCCTAGCCTTGCCCTCGCGCGACTTCTCCCTGGCTCTAGAGGCTGTACTGCGCATGCGCAAACTACGGGGCAATGGCGGCACCCTATCCGCCCGGCTCCGAGAGCGTCACGGAATCCCCGTGACGCGCGTGCGGCCTTGGCAACCGGCCGCACGCGTCCCCAGCAACCCCCGAGCCGGGACCTGACCGCCCTCACCCCTGCGATCGGCGCGCGGGGCCGCCCTGGGACTCGGCGGTACCCGCGATCGCACTCAAGGTGAGGGGGGTGCTGACACCTACGGGAGACCTGGCTACATCTATATATATCTATCTATATATATATATATATACATATGTGTATATATATATATATATATATATATATATATATATATATATATATATATGTGTGTGTGTGTGTGTGTGTGTGTGTGTGTGTGTGTGTGTGTGTGTGTGTGTGTATATATATATATATATATATATATATATATATATATATATATATATATATATATATATATATATATATATACAGGCACACCCCACATTAAAGTACACAATGGGTCCGGAGCATGTATGTAAAGTGAAAATGTACTTAAAGTTAAGCACAACCTTTTTTTCCACTTATCGATGGATGTACTGTACTGCAATCGTCATATACGTGCATAACTGATGTAAATAACGCATTTGTAACAGGCTCTATAGTCTCCCCGCTTGCGCACAGCTTCGGTACAGGTAGGGAGCCGGTATTGCTGTTTAGCACGTGCTGACAGGCACATGCGCGAGCTGCCGTTTGCTTTTGGGCGATATGTCCTTACTCGTGAGTGTACTTAAAGTGAGTGTCCTTAAACCGGGGTATGCCTGTATACCATTCTAGTGCTATGGAAAATTCCAACAAATTCACCTTAGTATGCGAATATACTTTACCTCACGTTGTTAGTGTTTCTAGCTTATACAGTATGTGGTTTCAAAAAGAATGGAATTCTATATATAAAAAGTTGCCAATAAAGATCAGTAATTATGTTAATGCTTATAAGACAGAAAAAAAACCCTTGTAGTCCTGTCCTTTGAAATTCAATAAGGTGCTTTGTTCTTTGATAATTAAGACATATTGGCCCTTATTTATGAAGGTGTGCTATTCCATGAGTTGAATTGTGGTTCTATAAGGTGTCTTATGGACTAGCACCTCTCAGTAAATATGGGCCATAGTGCATAGAACATGCACTTAATTGATAATTATAAAAGTGGATATGGCAGGTCCATGAAAAGCAAAGAACAATTGGTTAAAGCTGTCAACAATAGCATTCTTGCATAAAGAACATGTAATCAATGAAGCGCCAACATTGACGGTTTCCTGAAATGTTTCTCATACTGTCTGTTCACCACTCATCTCAAACAAGTGGCATGGCAATGAGTAAAAGTGTTATGTTATTGTGGTGATTTAATTTATTATACTGTACTGTATATTAAGCTCCAAGTATAACAGACAGTCAACAGCAAGATATAACCCAATCAAAATGTCTATCAGCGAGGGATTCTTTGATCACTTGTGATAAATTATTAAGAAACTCAGTCCCAAAGGAAACCTTCAAATTAAAATCATACTCCGTTTGAACACTCTCTGCTGTTTCGAAATTATCCTTACCACAGGGAGAATCAAGTGACATCACAGGAAGTGAAACTTGTAATGATCAAATCTCTGTACCACTGTACCGTGCTGCGGAAAATATGTTGGCACTTTAGAAATAAACGATAATAATAATAGTACACTGAATATGGCAGCAGAAACATAAAAACATAACTATTTTATGAATCTATAGCTATTAAAAAAAAACCATTCAGCTTTTACGTAAAAAAAAATATGAAAACTACAGTTTTTCTTAATTGGACTGTAGCAGGATTTATAATTGATATTAGCATTGCAGTATCAATATTCCCCCAAATGGTAATGGGGGAGCTTCCAGGACGTGCTGCAACGTGCATACGTTTGGAGAGGAGAAGGGGTCGATTAGCGGTGACGTCATCAGAGGAAGGACTAGGCGCTCCGAGTAGCGGCCACGAAGCGGGGATTCACGACAACTCCAGCCTCCTCCTGCATCACCCCGGCATCCTCCCATGTGAGCGGACGGCACATTGTATGCCACATATAGGGCATAACGGCATGTGAGTGCATTGTTGTTTACCCTGTTGTTTTTAGCAATAAATGTTTGGTATCACACTATTGGTGCCCATCTTTCTTTCTATATGGTCTGTGGTGTTGCTGACGTGGGTTTGGAGTGAGGCCTTCGTTGCCAGCCGCAATATCCAGTCGGAGCCAACCGTGAAGAAAGTAAAAAAACCTTTTGAGGCCCCTTTTTATCTACTTTTAAGTAAGTAGCTGGCAACGGTGGGGGAGAACAGAACTGACCATAGGGTACTGCGCAATGGTTGTTTTGTCTTTATATTCCCAGATCAGTCTTCAATCTAAAGGAACCGAACACTGTGGACTGTGGATCTAATTTTTCACCACCATCTGATTCATGGGACTACATTCTTTTTGTCAGGTTCAATATCTGTCAGTGCGCCAAGGAAATTATTGTTTTGTATTTTATGTCATTTGTTATTTGTTGTGTATGCTTTGTTATACATGCCTTGTGGATAGGCTTGTTTTGCATTCCTGAGGCAGCCATTCCTCATTCTACCAAGTTAGTTTGTGAGGTATCACTTATAGGGTTTCCCATAAAGGGGATTCTCTTTTGATTTTTAGAGCACTTATTCATTTAAATTAGTGTATAGGTTAGGTCAATAGGTTGAGCGCTGAATATATGTTTTTAGTTTAATTTCTTTCACCATATATCCTGGAATACGTAAAAGCCTTGCACTATCTACTGAATGTTGGTGGAGAACACCACAAATTTACAAATTGCAAAAAAATATTCAAATTTCTACTCATACTATTACTCTATTTAGCAGGTGATATTGCACCTAACCAATTTCAACTCTGTCCCATACCGCTGAAAATTCCGCCTTTAAATTCTAAAAAGGTCTCTGTGTCACACATATAAATATCCGGAGCCTGCTGCCCAAACTGGATGAACTAAGAGCATGCTGCCTTATTAAGGCTGTGTAACATCAAAAGCGTCACATCATAAATGTACATCAAAAGTGTCTACAAAAGTTAATTTTGGAGTTGAAATTGGAGGTGAAGATTGGAGGAAGATCTGGACACTGCATTACAACGTTGCCACTGTGAGACATTAACTTTTAACATCTGTGATTTATTTGTACACTTTTATCCTCCAGTACCTTGGAACTCTCTCCTCATGCATCTCACTATGCCCTCCCTATTTCTTTTTCTGTTTACTGTTTCCTCACTCCTTTGTGAGCATTTCTGTTCTCTACAACATCCCCACTGCACCATTATTTATACACCTCTCTCCCAACAACTTCTTTACCCCTCAATAAAAAACACCCACACAAATCCTCTATTCACACCCTCTATTTACTCCTTCCTGCTGCTGGGGATCTTCCCTAAGCCTGAAGCCAGACATACACACCTGATCTCACTCATGCCTCCCTGCCACCTCTTCCCCTGTAAATAGTGTTAAATGAAAAGTTTAACACTGACCTTCCTTAAATTTTACCCCACAAATCAAGCATCCCAATAGCCTGCCCTCATGGCTAATGTCCCACACTCAGTCATTCCTACCACCCATTGTGACCAAGCACTGCCATCTACAGCACTTACTCCCTCACCTGCTGTCTCTGTAAGTTTCACATTAAACCTCTTAGATTGTAAGCTCTCCGGGGCAAGGATTTACTTTCCTATTGTCTGATTTTGCTGCACTTATTGTATAATTATAATTCCCTGTACTGTATTCTTTGTGAAGCGCTGAGTACACTTTTGGAACTATATAAAGAAAGACATACAATACAATACAATGCATAAACCCAAAGCCATCGTTCTCACAGAAACATGGCTAACCCCTAAAACCCCAGATGCAAATATTGCCCATCAGGGATATTCCATTTCTAGGAGAGATAGGTCAAAGAGAGGAGGATGGGTGTTATTTTATATTGCAGACACCTTACAATTTACACTGTTAAATTGCCCCCACAAGCCCACCCTCCTTTGAAATCCTAGTTGGCAGAATTTGCCTCCCATTTTCTAAGCCCATCTTGGTTGCTGGCATCTACAGCCCCCCTAAAGCCCCTCTACAATCCCTGACTGATATCACCCAGTTTCCTGGCTCCATTTCCTCTCTGAATTAGAAGAGTGTGCTGCTATTTCATGGGAATTTCAACATCAATTGGCTTGACCCTAAAAACCACAAAATCCAGACACAACTCAAGTCACTTAATCTAACGCAACTCATTTCCCAACCCACACGGACAAACCTGACATCTCCAAACCACTCCTTACTAGACTGGATTCTCTCCTCAAATCCCAGCAGAATCCAATCCTCTGGCATCCTTCCTGACATTTTTAGTGACCATGCAATAGTATATTGTGTAAGGAAAATTAAACCACCCCAATCAAGCCCTAAAGTTTTCCTCAATATTTAATGTTTATAGTGGGAAGAGGGATGAGTGAAGGGGTAGTTGCCCCAGTGTGGGTGGTCAGGCCTCGCCACCCACCCCATAGCGGTTACTATCGCTAAAGGTAATGAAGGGGTTAACTCCTCTCGTAACCTTCCCGGTAGGCCTAACCACCCACCCTGTGGCTATTACCCCCTTCACTCACCCCTCTACCCCCAATAAACCTGGTAGTCTGCCTTAACCCCTTCACTGACTTAGCAGTTAGCCGCTAATGTAATGAAGCTGCTTTTATTTTATTTTAATGTTACAGTATTGTAGCAGGGGGTCTCCGGAGCTGAACCGCATTGGCTCAGGTCCGGGGCCCCCCTACTTCACGAGTTACAGGCCCCGTTATGGGGTACCGGTAACTGGTTGTTTAAATCTCCCCATCATGTGGGCCGTGACACGGACAAATTTAAACATGGCTGCCGGGATACCGGCACCCCATAACGGGGCCTGTAACTCGGGACGTACGGGGTCCCCGGACCTGAAATCAATGCGGTTCAGCTCCAGAGACCCCCTGCTACAATACGGTTACATTAAAATGAAGTAAAACACCCGTGATCGCCTGTTAAGAGACGCATAGGTAGAGTGACTGATTCAGTCTCTCTCTTACTGCGCGTCTCTTACAGACAGATAGACCCCGGTAGGATTCACACAGCAGGGACCCCGCTATGTTAATCCGATAGGCCGTTATAGTCTACTTCGGTCAACCTCACGAGATATTGTGGCATAGTGCAGTTGCCATCTCGAGATCTGTTCGAGTGTTGGTGGCTGCATCTGTAGTAATTAAAGTTGTTTCCCCAGTTACCCCATTTGGGTGAGTTTGAGTTTGTGTTTTACGTACTGGAAGTTTGTGGAAACTTTTTCCAATAAATTCATTTTTTTTTCAACTCTGCAGTTCTGTCTAGTGTATTGATCCCTAGTGTAATTGTCCTGGTCTCCTGTGACAAATATAAATTACATATCGCAGCTCCCACAACCTAAATGCTGGCGGATTCCGGAGTGTTTTCAAAATACATTAAACACATAATGAGCATCGAAAAGAATAATGGTAAAAAGTAATTTAACCTCCTCCATTTACTGCTGCTGGAAAGTGTGTAGGTTTTCCATTTGCAAAGGGTTTAAGGTGGGTCTGTTAGCAAATATTCAGCCAATTTAAACTAAAACAAAAAAAGTTTTTAAATGTTTTGTTTTTTTAAATGTGTTAAAGCAATTTATGTGAGCTGTCAAATATTGTAGCATTCAACTTTTAATGGAATCTTTCATTAAAAAAAACTATGGTGTAGATCCACAGAAGTCCATAGTTTTTGCGCAAATATCGTGACGTTACCAATATTGGGAATGGATGTTATTTTTCATCTTATTAATGGGTATCCTCAAAGCTAATGAGATGCAAAAATAACCCCCGTTCGTCACAGTAGCAGCGTTAACGGGGATTTTCATGTCTCAGAGATGGGTTCTCCAATACACTGAACTTTTGCATTGGTAAAGTGTCTTATTAACGCGCGCCAGTTTGACACATATTACGCATTAGCGTGACCTATCAGGACGCCCATGAGCATGTTTCAAATTCAAATATATACACATTACAAACTGAATCACTCAGCCATTTCATTCAATCTGCTAAATAGTTGAGATGGCTGAGCAGGCTTCAACCCTCTGTTGCTGAAACTGCTCCAGCTGTTGAGGCTCACAGAATTTGAAGCTAGAAAATCAATGACGAGCATCTAAAAATACTTATTACTTAATGCTTAGTAACTCTGCTAGAGGACCAGCAACGCTGCAAAGCGGATTTGGGATGGGGGGGGGGGGAGGGGAGAATGCATACTCCCCAGTTTCAATGCCCTGGGGAACGCATTCCAATTCATAGACATGTTAAAGAAGCGCTGGGTGGACAGCAAATAGAAAGTGAAGAGGAAGTTGGCTGTCCACGCAACCCAGGCGCAGAAGATAGGATGGGGACCACCTTTCCCATTGCACCTGACCCACCTGGAGGAGTGGGTCAGCTCCGTCATGGCTACCTCCCTAGTAGTGAAACTACCTGGCTTTGTGGATTCTGAGGATGCGGTTGGAGCTGGTAAGTGACAATGCAATACACTAGATAACAATCTCAAGTATACATGTCACTTTGGACACAACCTTGAACATCAGAACAAACATTATTTGCAGTGCACTCACACATACTCTACAGGTGACATGCTTACATCTGTGCCCTCATAAGATTAGAAAACACTGTACAGTAAGCTATGCTTTCCATATTGTAGTAAGGGAGCAGTATAAAGTAATCTGTTACCTATTTGAGGAGGTCACAGACACTTCTTTAGATGTCCCAGCTGCACCCTTAGCTGCCCCAGTAGTTCTACACATGGCTGCCACCATAGCTGCACCCATGACTGGCCCTGAAGCTGCACCCGTGGCTGGCACACCAAGCTGAACTCACCGTTGCCCGTCCAGGCACTCTGGCTGCCGCAATAATACAGACCCCATGCCTGACTCATGTCCTAGCAGGTCGAGCTGCTGGAAATGCAAAGAGCCGGATTCAGTAGTTGTCAGGTCTAGAGGCCTCAGCACGGCGATGGGAGGTCAGCTCCCGTAACATGGAGGAAGCAGGATGCCGACGGGAGCTAGCAGCCCAGCAGAGATATCAAGCAGGCCAGTGCAACCACCATGTCATCATGCACACCACGCGCCAACACAGCAGTGCTGTGATAAACAGTACGGGCCGATAGCAGCATCAATTCATGGGTTCACCTGGACAATCCAGCAGGGCCTGGTGAATTTCCGTGCCCCCTCCATGGTCACTAACCCCAGTCCCTCCATGGAGTCCCTGGCCACATCAGGAGTTTCACTAATTATGTAGACTCCACCTTTTCCTCCTCTAGCATCAGAGGAGATGCCCACACCATGTACAACACGTGCGCACAAGCCGAGGCGTGGCAGAGCACACATCCATGGCCCGAGTGAGCAGGAAGTGCGGCTGCTAAAAAGAGGCGCTGATTTGTAATGTTTGTATATATTGTTCTTGTTTATTGTAGTGAAGTAACAGTCTGTGATTAAATTTCATTTTGTCATCTTCTGTTTCTTGGAAATTCTTGTTCTCATATGTAGAATCATTATTGTACAATCATACTGAATACACTCAATATTGCATACAATAATAGGCCACAGAAAGGTATCGTATATTCCCTTTAATCATTATGAATTAAGTAGAAATAGCCGTGTTAGTCCAGTTGCAATAATGCAGAGTAAATGAGTACTGTACTTCAGTATTAGGTGATACCTTTTTTATTTGGTACAAAAGAACAGAAATCTTGAGACCGAACTGGCTCCTACAGTCTTAAGAAATATTGGAACAGAGATGCACAAACCTGGCTAAACACAAAACCTAAAGATTGTTATGAATGAGGTCTGAAAAGATGCATCACTTGTTCTTTTATAGATACAAGAAATAATAAAGTATTCATATCATCCCAAAAGAAGAAAGAATACCATACAAAGGAACATATTAACTGCAATACACAATTTGTGGTATATTTGCTAAAATGTCCTGCAATAAACAATATGTGGGATGTAAGACCAGACCAGTAAAAACACGTTTTCTGGAACACAGAATGAATATCCAGGCCGGTTTCCAACAGCATGAACTCTTAAAACATTTTTTAGAACATCACAATAAAAAAAACACAGGAATAGAAATTAAAGGTATCGATCAAGGTGATTGATTATTCCAATTACGTAAAAGAGTATCCTATTGGATACATGAACTGAGAACACTTCAACCGTATGGGCTCAATATAGATATAGATTTGGCTGCTTTTCTCTAAACATTCCACTTTGCACTCTGACATCTTTACTAAACACTTTTTATTATAAATTAGCCATTTTTTTTATCATGAATCTATTTAGTAATGGGTTATATTGAAGCCATTTATACTATGTACCCAAATATGAAAGACATATATGTATATATTGTATATTCTCAATATGTTGTGATACATCACTATCCCTGTATAGGCTGGAGTATTGCAGATAGTATGCTTTCCAGCCTACAGGGGTTTATTTTCCCCTAGAGAAGCTGGTTCAGCTGCAGCTAATCAAGCCATTGAGAGAGACTGTTTTTCCTCAGAGAAGGGGGAGAGACAATGGTCTCCCCAGCAAGATGAAGCTGGATGAAACAGTCCCCTAGGCTCGCTGGACGTGGTCGCGCAGCCTGATGGGACTGTCTGGGTTTGAATCCCAGAAGGACGAATGAAGGACGCAAGACCACGCTGAGACGGGGATGTCCAATCCATAAAGTTGGACTACAGAGGAGGAATTCTCTGAACTCTTGCAGGGTCCAGAGGGAACTACCTGGAGCCCCAACAGAAACTGATAAAAGAAACACAATATTGCTGTGTGCAGAGACTGTGTATGTTTAGATATAATAATACCTGTTTTGGTGTGGTAACCAGCTTAGCTGGTCATCCAGTTAGTAAGTGCTGAAGCTGTATGTGTAGTTAGTCTCCTATGAAGGAGTAGGTGTTTTATGATTTGTTTTGACTTAAAGGGACGGTGGGCCTGTTAGTGTATAATTTAACCCTGTAAATAAACTCCATGTAGAGAAATGCAATGTTTCCGGCCTTATTCTGGGACTAAAAGATGCTGCAATGTGGTGTGGGCATCACAATGTATACATTTTATTGTATTGTATCATTTATTAAGCCTCATCACCTTTGGATTTACCCATTTTGAGTGATTTTTGTTTGCATTAGTGCACTTAATCTTGTTTTTTCCCATCACACTTGCTTGGTTCCATCCCCACACCCCATCATTTGCCTTTATCATTTTGCCTATTTTTGCTGTTTGTTTCAGTACAACATAATATGCATATATATATCCCTATTGTTTTAAATGTACTAATAGTGAGTTGGTTTTACTGCATACACTTCATTCTTCACTTTACACAATGTGTAATGCAGCATTCATCATTCAGGACTTTGTAACCTTAATTCTGTATAGATAGGTGATCAATTTGGAGAGTCTGCTCTAGATCTATTTAAGCAATAGACTATCCACTGAACGCTGTCCCTTGATGAAGTGACTGAAGCGTCACTAACCGCTAAGGACATCTGCATACAGCTCTCTATGAGGATTCTCATTACTGCACTGGATAGCCTGTATCACTAGACATGCTACTGCTGATAGTGATCTGACATGAATCCCTGCGAACCCCTACAAGTGTTTTCTAAGAAAGAATTCCCCTTGTGATATGAGGCTTCAAGACACCGGGGGAATAAGGCCGAGCTACATGCGCACCCTCGTATGCCAACCTATTCCTGGGGTGGTGGGAATGAGAAGAGGTTTTCTCGGAGGCACTGTGAGTTTACATTGCATGTACTGTTGTGGTTGAAATACATTGATGATATCTTCATATTATGGCAGGGCACTGCCCAACTACTTAGCCAGTTCATCGATGTTTTCAACCACAACAGTATCAATGTTAAGCTAACTTTTCAACAAAGTGATATTAATGTCAAGTTCCTTGATTTCAGCATGTCCATAGGCCAAGATAGATGTATCACAACGGATATTTACCGAAAGGAGACGTCCACAAATACAATATTGCATGCAAGTAGCTTCCATCCTCCCTATCAGATTAGGGGTATACCCAATGGTGAATTTAATCGGCAATGCCATAATTGTTCATCACTGGATATTTTCAATGTCCAGACAAAAGATATATAAAAGATTTAAGGCAAGGGGCTATAGCAAGAACATCATTCAACGTGGCTGTAATAATAGCCGGAAGTTAGAAAGAACATCCCTCCTACAACCAAAACCCAAGCAAGCTTCTGATAAAACAATTTGTTTTATTGGAACCTATAATTGCAAATGCAATAGCCTTAGATATTTCCTCCAACAACATTGGGGTATCCTTCTTGCAGACCAAGATCTAAGAGCAATTTTTGGAGACACTGTAAAATTAACCAGTAGGAAAGCACCTAATTTAAGAGATAAGTTAGTGAGGAGTCACTATATCTCTCCTTCAACCACAACCTTTTTGAACCAAATAGAAATGAAGGGTTTCATTAAATGTGGTCATTGCTCGGCCTGCAAGTACATGAAACAAACATGTATGTTTAAAAACTCTGCAGGTACGAGGGAATATAAAATCTTTCATTTTCTCAATTGTAGATCAAAAAATATCATTTACTATCTTAGTTGCCCATGTGGGTTAATTTTCATTGGGATGACTACTAGAGAATACTGGGTCAGGGTTTTAGAGCACTCCAGGAATATTAAAAATGCCCATCGGGATCTGGCATCATGTAAAAAGATTATAAGGGTTGCCAGACATTTCCTAAATGTGCATTGCTCTGACCTTTCTGTTTTGGTAGCATTTACCATAGATAAAATCATATTAGGCATCAGATGTGGTGATATTGAGCAATCCCTTTTGAGGAAGGAATGTAGGTGGATAGTCCATCTGGGCTCTATGATCCCAGCTGGGATCAATGATTATATTGGCTTTGCCATGTTTTTGTGAGACCTCTTTTTTCTTTGCTTTTCCTGTCTTTAGCATTTAATATTTCTGTATACTTTAATTCATGCTTTTTTATATTTTTTATTTTGTCATGCCTCTATATCTCAATATATTAAAGTAATATAGTTACATAGTTACATAGTAGATGAAGTTGAAAAAAGACATAGGTCCATCAAGTTGAACCTATGCAAAATTTAGACAACAGATACTTTATCCTATATCTATACTTACTTATTTATCTAGAGGAAGGCAAACAAAAAACCCCATTAAGGGGAAAAATGATTTCCTTCCTGACTCCAAGAATTGACAATCGGATAAATCCCTGGATCAATATCCTTCCCATGTATACGTATTTGGTATATTCCTGTATATCTTTCCCATCTAAAAAGATGTCCAACGTTATTTTGAACAAATCTATTGTATCTGCCATCACAGTCTCCATGGGTAATGAATTCCACATTTTAACTGCCCTTACTGTAAAGAACCCTTTCCTTTGTTGCTGGTGAAATCTCATTTCCTCCAACCTTAAGGGATGGTCTTGAGTCCTTAGTACTGCCCGTGGGATGAATAGTTCTTTTTAAAGCTCCTTGTATTGTCCCCGAATATATTTGTATATAGTTATCATATCCCCTCTTAGACGCCTCTTTTCTAATGTAAATAAATCTAATTTAGCTAGCCTCTCCTCATAAGTTAGATTGTCCATCCCCTTTATTAATTTGGTGGCTCTTCTCTGCACTCTCTCTAGTTCCATAATGTCTTTACTTGGGATTGGTGCCCAAAATTGTACTCCATATTCAAGGTGTGGTCTTACTAGTGCTTTGTAAAGGGGCATAATTATGTTTACTTCCCTTCCATCCATTGCCCGTTTGATGCAAGATAAGATCTTGTTTGCCTTTGTAGCTACTGCATGACATTGGGCACTATTGCTAAGCCTGCAGTCTACAAGCACTCCTAAATCCTTCTCCATAAGGATTCCCCCTATATATCTCCATTTAATTTGTAAGTCGCCTTTTTATTCTTGCATCCCAAATGCACAACCTTACATTTATCTGTATTAAACCTCATTCACCATTTACCTGCCCACGTTTCCAGTCTCTCCAAGTCCTTCTGAAGAGAAATTACATCCTGCTCTGATTCTGCTACCTTACACAATTTAGTATCATCAGCAAAGATGGAGACTTTGCTCTCGATCCCTACCTCAAGGTCATTAATAAACAAGTTAAAAAGCAGGTGTCTCAGTACCGATCCCTGAGGTGATTAGAATCACTTTCTTTTACTACAGTGTATACTGTATATCTTTTTATCTGTTCTGTACATTTTAAAATTTAATATTCACTCATTGTTGCTCCTTTTCTCTATATTGTTACATTTTAGTATTCAGTATTAATTTGTTTCTTTTTAGTTGCAGGTCATTTGCAGTCCTCTCAGTGATTTAGTGCTAGCTGAGGCATACATGTTCAAGCCCAATCCTGATTGAACTAAACGCAACTTGTGATCTTTGGCAAGAAAATGGGAGCGCTTTAAAAAGTGCTTACCTGCTCTATACAGATTACACTCCCGGAAGAAGCCTTACGGCGAAACGGCCGTTGGATTTCCTGCACCTTAACCGCATCTCCTCTCTTCACTTGTCGCTGCTCCGGTTTTACTGCTTGCTGTGCTGGCTGCTGTGCGCTTGATCCGAAGGCGGAGGAAACCGGGGGTTCCCCATTACAAGATGTTTATGTTTGCAGTGGATTCTCCTCCCTTCCACGCGATGTATCAGCGCCATGCAAGTATCAAGCTTTACACTCTGTAACAGAGCTGCTTGGCCCCAGTTTAAATGCCTGCCCCTCGGACTGAATTCATCATTAATGATTATCCTGTGGGGTTACTACCATCAGGCAACTGGGAGCTAAATATCTATTAGCTTCTGTTTTTGCTGCTGATTTTCACTACGGATTATATCTGCCATTAACCACTTGAGATTTATTTACCAGCTGTACCTTGGACATTATATGGGACTGCCTCATGTCACTCATGCATCTGGATGTATTATACTTCTCTGTATTTTCAACTTCAGTTATTACTGGTTTGGGTGCTGTTTATATAACTGAGATTTAGATTCCTTAGGCAGGTCATTTATTATTTTTTTACCATCTTCTGCTTTATAGGGATTTGGGTATTGTCATACTGTACCTTCTTATTACATTTCTATGATATACCCTACATAGGAGTTTATTGTTTGACCGGCCGGTCTTCATTACATCCCAGGGGAATTACTCTTTTCCCCCTGGTTTGTATCAATGTACTTTAGGTAGATATTTTGGTTTACACTTTCAAATATTTTGTGTTCATTAGGTGATTTAGTGATTATTGTTACTTTTGTATTCACAAATATTTTTTGGGTTATATCAACTTTGCAGATTTATTATTTAGGAGATTAGCGGTTGGTGTTGTTTTATATGTTTTATATATTTTTTCTGTGTTGTTAATAAAATCCATCTTATTTTCCCATCAATTTTGAGTGCTTCTTATATACCTTTTTCATGTGTGTGTGTGTGTGTGTGTGTATGTGTGTGTATATATATAAATATATATATATCACAGAAAACTAAACGAAAAAAGTGCAAGCTCCATAGCATAATACTGTTGAGGAAATTGAATGCACATAACATTTTTAGAAAAAGGGTCCCTTGGACCTGCACTCACAAGAGATAAAAAAATATATTGCATATATGAAATAATATTCAATTGTAGGGACGTCACTGTCAGGGTCTGCAAAGGTCCGTTGAGATGCAAATAGCTATAACACAGTCTGGTATGTGTTGGGAGCAGGCAGGTATAAGCAGCACCAGTCACACTATGTGGGTGAAGAGAAGGGCAGGAGGGAAGGAGGCGGGGGGAGTCAGTAGGAACTCAGCCGTGAAGGTATGACACGCAGTCCCTGATTCCTCACCCACCACACACCAGCGATGTCCTTCTGGGAGCCTCACAGGTTCCTCACGCTGGATACAACCCCCATGTGCCGTCTGCAAAAGCGAGCTGCTTCCCTTCAGTGCTCCGTGAGATAGCGTGCATGCGGGCCTAGATGACGTCACTACGCGCAACGTAACGTCCTGGCGCGTATCGTCACCGGAAGTGACTTCATCAGAGGCTGGACCAAAAGCTCAAGAACTCCCCTAAATAGCCATTGTTGCTAAGCAACATATCAACAAGTGCCAGAAACAATTACTCAATCTGTGAATCTTCATGTAAGGGGAGTGGCTACAGCCCGTGGTGTTGGGTTGCAGATAAACCACCTTCAATGCACAATATGCTAATGCAGAGAACTGGTACAGAAAGCCAGGGTGTGATTCAGAGACATAAAAACGAGTGAAAGAATATGTCAATCTAGATATCTCATGACCAATACATCCAATAATACATGAGTATAAAGTACTAATGTTTTAATTGCCTCTGAAGCACCCCCAAGGAAATAAACACCAGCAATTAGACAATATTATGAGATTACATAACCCTGAATAATGTTCAATAGAAGCTGATATGATAACCTTAAAATATTTTATGAACACTCATGCACTCCCGGCGTGCGGGAGTGATCAGTCTCAACACGGCATCTATACCAGGAACCATACCATTCGGCGATGCAAAGCTTTTAAGGCATACTGGACTTTTAACTTTAAAAGAGTACGTTACTACTTGCTTTATTATTGTATATTTCAATACATATATCTTCATCCTTGGTGTGCTGCTGTGTTTTCTATTGAGTAAAATAGAAACTAACAAAATGTGTTCTCTTTAATAAACTTATTAGATATACATTAGGTGAAAATTATACTTGGTAAAACTTCTACACACTATAAATGTGCTTTTCTTCTGTTTCGCAAGGATGATATTTTGATTCATTTTGCTTAACTTATTTTAAAACTGACATAGGTGGAGATTCACTACCCTCTGTTAAATCAGGGCAAATAACGTGACTTTACCTACTGTAAAACAGTAACAATAGTTTATCTTGCATAGAGAGAAACCTATTTTGTAGACTAGTGTTGGCCATCTCCAGTCCTCAAGAGCTACTAACAGGTCAGGATATCCCTGCTTCAGCACAAATGGCTCAATCAGTCTTTGACCAAGCCATTTATTGAGCCATTGATTGAGCCATCTGTGCTGAAGCAGGGATATCCTGAAAACTTGACCTGTTGGTAGCTCTTGAGGACTGGAGTTGGCCACTCCTGTTGTTGAGGGACCATTTACTGTACTTATATACCTCAAAACAGAGCCTCTCCAAGCGGAGAGATACCTGTATGAGCACACCTAAGAAACCAGGAAAATATGCAAATGTACAGCAGATCAAATGAATATTTCATGGGAGTAACGCCAGGTTTAGGCATAACTTAAATAAGGTAAAGTGATTTCCTGACGCTAATCTTCATGGAGCTTAGTGAATAGGGGTTGAGTATCTATTAGTCTCATTAACACTAATGGACCTTAAACGTAATGCTACTGCTGTAGCATGAATCAATCCTGGTTAAAGTCATGTTATTAGGCTCTAGAGAATGTTGCATAAGATTAATGACCGTTAAATTAGGTTAACGGAGCTTAATGAATCTGAGTCTCACTCTGGTAGTAACTTACTATATAATGTACTTATACTTATTGATCTGTACTACACCACATGCTGATAGGCTAAGGTTTGTTCAGGATAAATAATGATAGGGATATTTCAAATATATTTTCCAGTTCTGCTTTTGGAAAACGTGACCATCAAGTTGCTTATGAATATATGTTGTTACTTTTAATCGCCAAAAAGCTGGCAACAAATTGAATGTTGGATTAATTGGAAACTATTTGCTGCACACTAAAACACCTTACACATTCAGATCTTCACATAGGAAATTAATTGAAACATTCTGACAGCAGTAAATGACTGTCGAGACAGGTCTTCCTTGGACATATGTTTTAGGAAGGGTGTGCTAACTGCATGCGTAGTTCTCCATTAGTGCTGTCACATCAATAACATTATAGGGATCAATAAATTCCCACTTGTTCTATTACGTCAAGTATATTATAAACCTTGGCATTCTAAAATCACATGCTCCACTGATCCAAACATAATGATTTCCAACAAAAAGACAACTAAACAGCCTTCAAAAATAAAACACCACTGACAACTCAAATGACAGCCCCTCTGCTACTGCTCTGTTTTCATGTAAGTGAAAGAATGCTTTTGACCGTCAGTGACCTCGCTCGTAGAATTAAATAGTTGAAATAATGCAACAAAAATAAAAGAGACACAGATGCAGCACTTTTATTGTACACAGAAACCCCACACATCAAGTCTCAAAAATACTATCAGTTTCACTGGTACAGGACCGGTGAAACTCAGCTTAAAGAATCAATCAATCAATCTGGTTTCAATCAATCTTTATAAAGGAGAAATCCAAGCAATATTCCACAGGGTTTTTTTTTTTTTTTTTTTTTTAAATCAGTTCTGTAGAATTAGATAATACTTATTACCTTTTTTTTATTTTAAAATTCAACTCTTGATGCCATTTTAATGAGTTTTAATATACTGAGTATCCTTTGATTTTTATAGCAGGGTTTCGCTCACCCTCCCCAGCACTGCAAGATCTTTGTAACACTTTCCTGTTTGTGATAATTTATTGCCAATATTCCTAGCAGTTTGAGCTGCACACTGTAACAATAGATAATGTTACCTTAGTAATATACAGTAAGAATACATTGTAGCTCTGAGTACACTGACTGAAGGATGGATTTGAATCCGAAAGGCAGCCTTTTAGTGAACCCTGAGAAGCAGGATTTTGTTGATCTATCACAGGGGAACGAATCGATCGGCAGCTTAGGTAATTTGTTTTTAATAAAGATAATCAAATGCTGCATATATTAAAACAAAAACAGATTTTTTTTTTTAAGCTGCTTGGATTGTCTCTTTAACCACTGTCACAATAATTAATTGCAGCGAGAGCAAAAGGCACCCACTCGCCCTTCTGTCTCCTGGATGAATAATTCTAAGTATAGTACAGTATTAGTATAATTTGAAAAAAATTAAAGTAGCAACCGCCCCAGAAGCATATTGTTATTATTATTGTTATTTATTTCTGCAGCGCGGTACAATGGGGGTACAGAGATTTGAAATTTATGTAAACAGTGTTGCATACAAATACAAGAGGACAAACATGAACAAACAGATACAGAGGTAATGAGGGCCCTGCTCGTGAGAGCTTACAATCTAAAGGGAATGAGGGACAATGTTGAAACAGAAAGAAAATGTGGATGCTCATTGTGGGATGGAGTATGCCTCAGGGTGGCGTATGGTCCAGCCCAACAACTGATTCCAGTAAGGTTTGGAGGTGGGGATGTTAGGGGGTTTTACATAACGTGGAGATTGGTCAAGCCGCACAGCTGGTCCTAATGGGGGGGGGTGTTTGGATGTCAGACGTAAGCCCAATAAACTTCCTTGAAAAGGTGATTTTTCAGGGAGTTTTAAATGTCTGAAAGCTGGAGAGTCTGATGGAGCGTGGTACAGAATTCCAGAGAGAGGGTGCCGCACGGGAGAAGTCTTGTACGCGGGAGGGAGTGAAGGTAATAAGGTAGGAGGAAAGGCGGATGTTGTGGGCAGAAGGGCGATTTTGGTATATATTTGGGGATGAGAGCGGAGATGTAAGGGGGGGCAGCATCGTTGAGAGCTTTGTAGGGCCGCGATCATGGTGCCGGCGTGGGCGCACACACCCCTGCAGCCAAAGCGATCTGTGCACTTGGCTGCAGGAGATTGGGGAGGTGAGGCGGGGGAGTGGCGTGACCAGAGAGACTTGGGGGTCAGAGAGTGAGAGACTTGGGGGGCAGGGAGTGAGACACTTGGTGAGCAGGGAGTGAGAGATGGGGGCAGGGAGTGAGGGACTTGGTGGGCAGGGAGTGATGAACTTGGTGGGCAGGGAGTGAGAGATGGGGGGCAGGGAGTGATGGACTTGGGGGGCAGGGAGTGAGAGATGGGGGCAGGGAGTGAGAGACGGGACAGGGAGTGAGGGACTTGGGACAGGGAGTGAGGGACTTGGGACAAGGAGTGAGGTACTTGGGGCAGGGAGTGAGGGACTTGGAGCAGGGAGTGAGAGGTTGGGTGGGGAGAGGGGGACAGGTGGGGGGGGAGAATGGGAAGAGGGAGATGGGGGAGAGAGAGATAGAGGGAAAGAGAAAGCGGGTGAAGAGAAAGGGGGCGAAGAGAGAGAGAGGGGGGAAGAGAGAGAAAATGCAAAAGACAGTTAGAAATTACAGACTTGTTTTGCATTGTTTGGAAGGAAGAGGGGGGTGGGGGGGGAGGTTGAGGACGCTGCAGTTGATGGAACTTGCCGTGAGCATAAAAATACCTTGTTCCTTCTCTGTGTATCTGTGGGATGGGATACTTGTGTGGTGGAGGGGATGGGAGACTTGTGTGGTAGAGGGGATGGGTGAGACTTACTGTAGGGAGGAAATGGGAGGCCTGGGGCAGGGTTGGTAGACATGGGGAGGGTGAAAGACTTGGGGCAGGGAGTGAGAGACGGAGGGGAGAGACTTGGGGTGGAGGGAGTGAGAGACTTGGGGGAGGGAGAGGCTTGGGGGAGTGAGACTGGTGAGGGAGCAGTAAAAAATAGGGGGGGGAAGGGAGAGGAAGGGGGCTAAGAGACAGAAATTAAAGGCTTGTTTTGCATTGTTTTGGAGAGGCAGTGCAGTTGATATGGGAAGTGAGAGAGACATGTGTGAGAGAGGGGGGAGAGAGACTTGTGTGGGAGGGGGGAGTGAAACTTGGGGAGTGTGACAGGGTGAATGAACTTCACCAGCCATATACCTGGCAAACCTATGTTTAGGCTTGCAGTGCAGCAGTGACGAGGTTAAGTTTCAGTTGAGAAGGGCTGCTTAATTAGTCTGACCCCAGCTGCATAATCAAGGTGTTTTACAACCCCCAGGCTATACACACATGCAGGCTAGCTGATCAGGAGACAGGACTGAAATACTGAAGAGATTACTGCTATAAGGTCTGTTTTTCAAAGTACATGTATGATGAACTGTCTGTGTCCTGCATGCTGAAGAGAAGCTGCCTTGTTTTCTATGCTGAAGAGAAGCTATTTTGTTTTGTGTGCTGTATGTTTTTAAGGCTCAATAAAGAAGCATTATCAAGAGAACCCACGTGTGTGGTTGCATGTACCCTGCAACAGGGAGGGTGAATGAGAGACTTGGAGATGGGGGTAGAAAGACTTGGGATGGGGGGAGTGAGAGACTTGGGGGAAGTGGGAAAGTGAGACTGCTGGAGGGGGAGGGAGAGAATGGGGGATGTAGGGGAGAGAAAATGGGGGGAGAGAAAAAAGCGGGACGGAGAGGGGAGAAAGGGGGGAAATGAGAGAATGGGAGGAAAGAGAGAAAGGAGGGTATCGAGAGAGAAAAGGGGTATCGAGAGAGAAAAGGGGTATCGAGAGAGAAAAGGGGATCGAGAGAGAAAAGGGGGATCGAGAGAGAAAGAGGGGATCGAGAGAGAAAAGGGGGAAGAGAGAGAAAATCCAAAAGACAGTTAGAAATTACATGCTTGTTTTGGAGGAGGGGCGAGGGGCAAGGGGCAGTGCAGTGGATGGAACTTGCCGCAGGCGTAAAAATATCTAGATCCTTCTCTGTTTAAATGTATGAATGTGCTAGATGTGTGTCTATCTGTAAACTTTATTACATGAGAGGGGTGGAAAAACTCCATCCTCAAGAGCCATTAATAGACCAGGTTTTAAAGTAGCACGCTTAGCTACACCGTATGTTTTAAATTTAAAGGTGGGAAGCAGGGGGTCTCCAAAGCTGAACCACATTGATTTCAGCTCCAGGGACCCCCTGCTTCCCGAGATACCATACATACTGTAGGTGCTGCCAGTATCTCTGTGCAGTTTAAAGCTCCTGCATCACGTCGACCAATAGGAAGACACAAAGAATGACGCTGCAGCTTCCCATTGGCCCTCAGTGTGCAGGACATTTAAATCATTACTGTATATGGATCGGCCTGCTGTGGCTCCTCAGGAATCAGGGGGCCCCCAGAGCTCAAATCAACGCGGTTCAGCTCTGGAGACCCCCTGCCCCAAACCTATCTTATTTTTTTTACATGGCAAAAAAGTGTCGCCTTGAGTGCCTCTATAAGTATATCCCTGCTTCAGTACAGATTAGAGATGCTATTTAATTCTTACCTTCTTATTGAACTCTGCCTCTCCATTGGGGTGGGTCAGGTAGAACTTACCAGTATGATTGAGGAAATACATATTAAATATATCTCTACAGGAGCTTTTCATTAATTTAATTGCTGATTTAACCACCTAAAGAGTCTAAGCCTAACCCTATTCAATATATTGTGAAGCAGTCTACACTGCTAGAGAATGTAATAAAATGCCAAAAAGCTGGTGGTGATCAGTGCAGACTGCTACATTAGACACAAGAAAGGCGGCAAGTGACACATTCCCAGTTAACAGCCAAAGTAAGATGCTTGCATATAAAAGTGACCATTCTAAATATAAGTGGAATTTATAAACAGGAGAAGGCCATTAATAATCCATGTATTCTATAATAAGCCTGTGCTAAAATATGCACTGTTCTAAATTATTCCAGTGTGGGAATAATGCAAATCACTGTGACCTGGTAAAGCTATGCTCTCAAGAGAGACAATAGAATGTACTTACAGGAAAATCAGCAATGGGGAGTTATGAATAATTATTTACTTTGACCAACTGGAAAAAAATGTGTGTGTGGTAGAGAGCTCTGAAGACTTGATTATCACGGTTGTTAAAATCTCACAGGGTATAAATTACCAATGACAAATTGCAGAGCAGCAAAATGTGATTTCTTCATGTCTTTTTTTTAAGTACAGTCCCAGTGCAAACTACATTGACACAGCTGTCAGTGGGGAAACAAATGTGCCAATGCATCCTGAGAAGCCATTATCTCTTGTGGTTACACATCACCAACACTAAATTTACAACTGAGAGGCTTGATTCAAGAAAGAAATAAAATCCCATTTCATCTGCATCTAAAACGTAACAGCGTCGGAAATTCTAAAATGCACATGTTGACGGTTCCAAAAGGTTGAGTGGCAATACAAAGAAGCCTTGTTTGCTACTTCTTAACTTGTCCATTTAAAATAAACTTTATAAAGTTAGAAGAGAGGAAACAGAAATGTATTAAAGTTTATGCTGTCAAAAAGATATGTCGAACTCCTAATAATGGAAAGAAAAGCAACAATTTAACCAATTTAGCATAATTTTATTTTCCTGGAACCAGGAAACCAGTCAGGAGGTATATGCAAACAGGAACAGCTTTATTACTCTTCTGTACAGTTACAGGAACAAGGCAGGTTCTGCCCAATGCAGCTATTTACTCAAGAGTGGTCCCTGGACCGTCACTACAGGCCAAGAGCACCCACAGCCGTCCTAGCTCTTCCCTATCTCCCTAGCAGAGGCATGGTCCACACTCACTCTCCCCCGTAGGGAAGAGGACTGGAGAAGGCTCAATCTCAGCCTTTCTGCTGTGCGACTTGCCTTCCTTAGTGGGGAAGGACAACAAACAAATTTAGGGCGGCCCTGCGCTTAAAGACTGCGTGCAGGAGGGCACCAGGTCAGGCTCATGATTGGTCATGCCAAGACTGATATACACAGAAAACACGTCGCTACCCCAGACACACAAACGTGAAATGTAGATACACAGCAACCTGGTGCAAGGGAGAAACCACGAGTGTAAACACACAAATAATCACTAGGATTATATATAGCCCCCTGATGTTGCACTCAAAGTTGGTGACAAAAAGGTACATTGTCACACCATAAAAGGCCACACAATGGCCTAATCCCACAGTGGGGTAACCGCCAAAGGTCGAGAGTCACATATAAAGAAAATAATAAATACTTTAATATTTGATATTAAAAACGACCAAACACAATAAAAATGCACAACAGTGCATGGATAAAATCCCCAAATGTGAGGAGTCACGGAACAAAATCAGTATAGTTCTGAAAAAAACCCCAGCTGATGGTCTAGCAGGGGGTAGTGCACCGTCTCAGTGTCGCATACAGTATAGAGGTATTGAATCAAAAAAGCAAGGTAAGTAAATAGGGGAACAACATAGAATAGTGTTGAAAATACCCACAATAGGTGCACATATGATCTAAAAATGCATGGTCCTACGACAAATGTAGCAGCGTTTGCCTTTGCAAACGTCTAAAGGCTAGGACAGATGCGTATGGATGTAAGCCAGGATAGCGGTAGTGTGAGCCCCGTAAGGAATCTGGGGCTTGCCGTGTCTCCTTCCCCAAGCGCGCGGTTGACGCGTGAAACGTACGTCGGGGAACGCGTGACGTCATCATGCTGACGTACACGCGGCTTGTGGAAGGAGACACGGCAAGCCCCAGATTCCTTACGGGGCTCACACTACCGCTATCCTGAGAATAAGGAGATCGCGGATCAGGTCGTATACTCTATGTATTAGGCTAGCCCCAGAGTACTCTATGGGGCTCCAGCTGCGGTTACTTTCGGATGCAGAATTACACTGATGCAGGCTACTGTTATCTGGTTATGTGCATATACTCTGCGGTGGGCTCCAGACTATCCACCGGGCTCCATTTAACATAGCAGGCTTACATCCATATGCATCTGTCCTAGCCTTTAGACGTTTGCAAAGGCACCTACGGCTGCTATATTTGTCGTAGGACCATGCATTTTTAGGTCATATGTGCACCTATTGTGGGTTTTTCAACACTATTCTATGTTGTTCCCCTATTTACTTACCTTGCTTTTTTGATTCAATACCTCTATACTGTATGCGACACTGAGACGGCGCACTACCCCCTGCTAGACCATCAGCTGGGGTTTTTTTTTCAGAACTATACTGATTTTGTTCCGTGACTCCTCACATTTGGGGATTTTATCCATGCACTGTTGTGCATTTTTATTGTGTTTCGTCGTTTTTAATATCAAATATTAAAGTATTTATTATTTTCTTTATATGTGACTCTCGACCTTTGGCGGTTACCCCACTGTGGGATTAGGCCATTGTGTGGCCTTTAATGGTGTGACAATGTACCCTTTTTGTCACCAACTTTGAGTGCAACATCAGGGGGCTATATATAATCCTAGTGATTATTTGTGTGTTTGGTCATGCCAAGGCCTGATGTCACCGCCTCCCCCTGTCACTCAAATGCAGCTCCTCGGAGGGGGAAAACCCCATATCAACTCTTGGCAACCTGATTGTACCAGGGTTTACTGCCAGCCCAAGGGCGGAATAGTAGCCATCAGGTGACCTGGCTACGCTTAAAAGAAAAATATATATAAGTAAAAAAGGTATAAATCAGATGCTCAAACTAAACTCAAACATACACAATTTTTAAAATGAAATAATTTACTCACAGAAGGTACAAAACATAACTTTAGTCAGACACATATTACTGACGTTAGGTTCGGATATACTGTTATTTTGTCTTGATACCCGTTTAACCTTGTTCTTTTCTCCCTCTGTTTACCTCATATATTACCTTGTGCAATTTGCCGCAAGAGACTCCAGGATACGTGTGCGAAAGCCTGAAATATTTGGTCTTTTTCACTCTGTGGTGGGGAGTCAATAAAGGGCTCTCATTTTGTAAAAGAATTCTCCGTTTTTTTATTCCTTATTGGTCTGTTTCCATTTTATCTAAGGTCATTAGCTGAGTGAGATATGTTTTAACCGTTTCCACGTTTCAAGGGTCATACTTAACCCATTGCACCATTATAGACTTTTTAGCTGCCAGGAGCAGGGCCGCCAAAAGCGGGGGAGAAAGGGTACTGGCGTCCAGGGTCCCGTGCGCGGCCGGGCGCCAGTTAATTAGATACATTTTTAAAAAAAGTTTTAAAAAAATGGCGGCGATTCCCCCGCGGCCCCGGTGCGCATGCGCAGGGCCCGGTCCCCCCCCCCCCCCCCGATCCAAACATGGGACGGAGGGGGAAGTACCAGCTCCTCCTGCAGCGGCTCCTACCCCCCACTCCCAACATGGGACGGAGGGGGAAGTACCAGCTCCTCCTGCAGCGGCTCATACCCCCCGCGCTCCCCCCAGCCCACCTCGCGTGCCCCCCCCGAGCCCACCTCCTGTGCCCCCCCCCAAGCCCACCTCCTGTGCCCCCCCCCGAGGCCACCTCCTGTGCTCCCCCCCAAGCCCATTTCCCCTCCCGGGCAGCTGCCGTGGGAATATCGGGGGCAAGAGGGGAAAGAGTCCGGGGGCAAGCTGCACCCACCCGGTCAAGGTAAGTCACTGTCACCCACTGTCACTGTCACCCACTGTCACTGTCACCCACCCAGTCACTGTCACCCACCCAGTCACTGTCTCACTGTCACCCAGTCACTTTTACCCAGTCACTGTCACCCACCCAGTCACTGTCACCCACCCAATCACTGTCACCCACCCAGACACTGTCTCCCACCCACCCATTCAGTGTCTCCCACTCACCCAGTCACTGTCATCCACCCACCCACCCAGTCACTGTCATCCACTCACCCACCCAGTCACCGTCATTCACCCACCCACCGTCATTCTTCCACCCACCCACCGTCATTCAACCGTAATTCACCAACCCACCGTCAATCACCCACCCACCATCATTCACCCACCCACACCCCATCATTCAGCCACCCACCGTCATTCACCCAACTGTCATTCTACTGTCATTCACCCACCCAGTCATCCACCCACCCACTCAGTCACCCAGGCAGGCAGTCACATGTCTTTTGTTGAAAATATAAAAATAAATAGGTTGCATTGTAATGTTTTTTTCTGTATCACAATAAGAAAACAGTTAAGTAAACGTTGCGCGCTAAAATATATTTTTTCGTGGTAGGTGCGCTATGGGTTCTGGGGGGGAGGGCGTACGCTATGGGTTCGGGGGGGGGCTGCTCCTTTCATTTGTCCCGGGCGCCATGATTTCTGTTGGCGGCCCAGGCCAGGAGTCTCCATTAACTTTTTTCCACCCCTCCATGTTCCCAAATAAAACCAATACAGGTTCCTTCACAGTTACCACTTTTATCATGTCACGTATATATATATATTAGAACCTGGTACCAAAAATCAGATATACACGGCATGCCTATACGCAGTGTTTTAGATCCGCTTTAATACGATTGACAAATAAAGGTGATTAAATGAGGCGCATTCAAAACAAAAGGTGATCACTATTCTTAAAGTGAATAATAGTTTCTGTGAAATACAGTGATAACAAAGGAATATATAATATATAATACAAGAGAAAATACAAATGTAAGGTTTTAACGTCCTGCTCAAACCCTTTGGTCGGGCCCGTTTTCACTATTCCCAAAACGTAGGAATATATTCTCACAATCCGGGGGGAGCATACATAGAATTTGTGTTGTTTTCTTCCTTTCTATGTATGCTCCCCCCGGATTGTGAGAATATATTAAATCCGCTTTAATAAACAGACATTTTGGGCATTTATTTTGATACTTTTCTAATCTGTTTATATTGGATATCAAACGCATAATATGCTCTATGTAGTAATTTAAATTGCAATTCCCTCCATGTCTCTGATATTATTTTCCTGGTTCTATTGAATCCTACCAGCAAAGAGTCAATCTATGTTATTTCTGGGAAGTCCTTGTTCCACTTTGCTGCCACTTTTTGCAATTGCTTGCCATGGTCTTTATCTCGAATCCAATCATATAATTCAGAGATCAAACATGTAATATTATTTTCAGTCCTAAATTAGCTATCAAACACGTTGTTTTCTAAAATCTCTTTCTTATAGTTCTCTAGACTCTTACCGTAATGTATGATCTGCCTGTAGGGGAAGTAGTGAGATTGTGGGCATTCCTTCTTAACTCTGAGCTCTTCAAATTACATAAAGTGTTCCCGTTCTATATCTACCAGCTGCCCTATATATTTTATTTCCTTGGTTTCCCACGTCTTAAACATATTTTGAGATCGACCTGGTTTAAATTTCATGTTACCTTGTATAGGCAGAAATTTGGATATTTTGTAGGACATCCCACACTTTTTTCTCAGTGTCATTCATGTCGCCCATGTATCTTTTATCAGTGGATTCCCTCTAATTACTAAAGGTATATTTCCCCAAGTCGTGTGTAGGATCTCTTTCAGCGTCATCGGGAGCACCATTTGTTCCTCAAGTTTCGTACAGGAATATATTTGTTTGTCCATTAGCCAGTCTCCCTTATGCCTGGCTATGCATGCCAAATCGTATTTTCTATTGTCAGGTAAACTCACTCCACCAAGTTCCTTTGGGAGAAATAGTTTTGACATTGCAGTTCTATTTCTGCCTTTGTTCCATATACATTTCTTTATTGCACTATTAATCAATTTTATGTCTGCATGGCGAACCAGGATAGGCAGCATCTGCAATGGATATATAATCTTAGCGAATCTGATCATCTTAACGAGTTGGCATATAACCGCTAAATTCAATGGGTGGCCTTGCAAGCTTTCCAGCTCTTTAATCACTTTGGTTAGGATTGATTTAAAATTGCTTGCGTACAATTTTTCTAGGTCAGGGCCTATATTAACCCCCAAGTATTTGATTTGCTGTCTTGCCTTTTTAAAAGGAAGGTCTTCCTCCCACCTAACATTATTGTTGCGAGACAGCACTAGAATCTCAGTTTAGGAGGCATTAACTATAAACCACATACATTTTCCATATTCTTTAAGTGTCTCTATATATTTTTTTAACCGCTGTTTACGGATTAGACACAAACATCATAGGGTCATCCGCAAAACGAGCCAACTTCACTTCCTTATTTCCTATTTCAATGCCTTTATAGTCTGAAATGTCCCTAAGTAATATAGCCAATGGTACCATTGCTATGTTGAATAGCAATGGCGACAAAGGACACCCTTGCCTTGTTCCTCTGTATAAATTGAATTCCTGGGAGAGTATTCCCGCTGCCATGATCCTTGCCTTTGAACACTCATACATAGTTCTAATCCTGTTAAGAAACATGCCCGATATTCTCATTCTTTGAAGTATATCAAATACAAATTCCCATCTAACATTATCAAAGGCTTTTTCTGCCTCTACCAAAATAATTACATTGTTCCTATTATCTTGTGGATTTGATTTGGTCAATAAAGGGCTCCTAATACTGTTCTTACTGTATGTTCTTCACTGAAGATCTACCCTTTACAAACCCTGTCTGATCTTTATGGATCAGACCTGGTAATACTGTGGCCAGCCGCTCTGCCAGAATTTTTGAGAAAATTTTTACATCCTGATTTAATAAGGATATGGGTCGATATGAACCTAGCACAAGAGGGTCTTTACCTTCTTTATGTAAAATTCTGATGATTGCCGTTTTCCCGGTTTCAAAAATATTTCCCTCTGTCTACTATCTCTTTGAACGTTACAAGGAAAAAAAGGGGTACCCCCCTTCTGTGATGCTCACTGGGAGAAGATTTTGTCTTTAAATCATTAACCTCTTCATAGCCATAGACAGTTTACAAGACACAGGATTCCATACGTCCATAAATGCAAGAAATTCCCATAAACACACCACTAGCCTGCTGTAGGTATATCTTATGTGGTGATAAGGGGTGGACTGATCACATGAATGAAGTAACGAGTTTAAAGTTACTCACTGCTGACCTTGTGGCATCTCCTGGTCCTGTCGGCGCGCTCCTGCCTTGAAGTATCTGCAAACAAAGTGGAAGAAATGGCGGTGCATCTGCTGCTGCTGGAGATCACTTTTGACCAAAAAACTGCAAAGAACTAGGTGCAAAAAAGTTTATTAAAGGCACATTAAAAACAGCGAAAATACCTCTGACGCGTTTCACGTGGAACCCCACGCTTTATCAAAGAGTAAGTATGTACAACCGATCGTATGTTTAAATACCCATGAATCCCTCCCTTCACTTAATGACGCTCCGCTATTTCCTCCAATAGGAGGCGTCACGCCCCCTTGGTGACGTATTATGCACCAACCCAAGGGAACCGCCGGCTGTATTGCATTAACTGCATCAGTGAGAGGTAAGGTACCCTCCAAACTGTGACGTGACGGCCCGTATTGGCCAATCACGTAATAACTGAGACGAATTGTAAACAACACGGCATGATCGAGTGTATAGAATGATCGTAAGGGAGAGAAAACATGGGTATATAAATAAGCAGTTAACAGACTGAGTCAAAGTTATATCCATAATTGCGTAATATGGACAATCTCAATTAGGAAACCTTGACCCACATAACAATTTTATACTATTAAAACACTATCAACACTATAGTGAAAAATATTAAAAACACATTGATCGCTGAAAGATATCCTCACAATACATGAACAATACAAATATATATATATATATATATATATATATATATATATATATATATATTTGTATTGTTCAATGCCGTGTTGTTTACAAAAAAAAATTTTGTTTTGGGTATATATATATATATATATATATATATATATATATATATATATATATATATATATATATATACCCAAAACAAAATTTTTAAACAAAATTTTTAAACAAGATGTATCATTATCTCAAAATCACATTCAAATATAATACTTCATTTTATAAACAAGATGTATCATTATCTCAAAATCACATTCAAATATAGTATTTCATTCATTTGCATATATGTACTGGGCAAAGCCAAATCTGTAGATATTTTTGATATATAGATTTTTTAAATCTGATATTATAACATATTGCCATGTTTATATATCTAAAAAAATGTATCTGAAAGATATATGTTTTATTTTATTTTAATTTTATTTTAATTTTAAAGATAGGATGTTCATAAACAGGAGACAGTCCTATATAGATTATTTTAGGTAGTTTTGTAACTTAATCATTTCTGCTCTTCTCAGGAGTAACAAAAATAGATCAAAAAGCATATTTACACAGTTATACAATTGATACCACAAATTTGCACATTGTTACAAGAAGTGTTGTAATTCCCAATCTACGTTTATTCCATGGGGTACCATAGTATTTATAGAGAACATCCAGAACATTTCTCTTTTGTTCAGAATGTTTAGTCTGTCACCCCCTCGTTTTAAAGTCTCAATGTGCTCAATCGCCAAAAATTTGAAATTTGTAAGCCCACTTTGGGGGCATTCTACAAAGTGTCTAGACACCGGGTGTTTGTCTTTAATCCTAATGAACCTGATGTGTTCCATTATTCTTTGTTTCAGGGGTCTTATAGTTCTCCCAATGTATCCCTTAGAACATTTACACCCAGCCTGTTTTCATCCACTGAACCAGGAACATCACTAACTAGAACGAGAGGTTTCTGTACATGTGGATCATGTAAAATTTGTAGATATGCATGCCCAGTCAAACGAATCATTGTAAAGAAAACAAAAAGACCATATTGGATCAGATCCTTCATAAATTGTAATACGCAATTTGTGATCTATTACATTTGGTGTATAAGTCCCTGGACAATTGGTAGATGCCACAGTGTGTCTATTGCCATGTTTATGAGAAGGGCAAACCATGGTCTCCTTGGCCAATATAATACCACCAGTATCACCTCCGCTTGAACGTTCCTGATCTTTCTCAATATCTTTGAAATGAGCGGGATTGGAGGGAATAGATATGCCAGTTTGAACTGCACTTGAAACTGACGGCGTCTGTGTGTCCTGCACTAGGATGAAAGTGCCTTGTGCAATAATACTCCACCCTTCTGTTGTGGTGAGTAGCCATAAGGTCTACTTCTGGTTGACCACAACGTTTCCCCAATTCGTGGAATACTTTGTTGTCTAATGCCCATTCTCCCGGGTGAATTAGGTTGCGACTGAGAAAATCTGCTGTTATATTTTCTGGCCCTGGTATATATATGGCTGTCATATCTGTAACATAGCCCGCTGCCCATGATATAATTTCTGATGTTAGTTTCATCAGTCTTGTCCTCTTTGTCCCTCCTTGCTTGGCTATATATTTTACCACGGCTCTGTTGTCGGTTTTTATTTGTGTATTTCCATCCATTACGTGACTTTGGAATGTTTCCAGTGCTTTCGGCACGGATTTGAGTTCCAGCAGGTTTGATTGTAACTGCTGCTGTTTTGTTGCCCAAGTACCTTGTACCAGTAGGTGTCCCATTTGGGCTCCCCAACCTACGCTGCCTGTGTCTGTGCTGATCATTAACAACTGTACTTGGTGTAACGTATGTCCTTTTAATAGGTTTTGGGCATCTTCCCACCATCTTCTTTGTGTGTTGGTATATGCTATTAATGGTGCCAACACCTTTGTAAATGTTCTGGGCGATGTTGCCAGTCCAAAACGGCAGCATTGTATACTAGTAATGCTCCTGATTTATTGAAATTCTGAGGAATTTTTGATGTTTTCTTGCTATAGGAATGTGTAAATAGGCATCCTATAGATCTATTGATATCATCCAATCGCTTGGTTTTACTTCTTGGATGATGATGTTTAGTAAAATCATCTTGAACTTTCTTACTTCTATGTAGGTATTTACGGTTCTTAGATCCAGTACTGCTCTGAATCCTCCGGATGTTTTTTCCATCAAGAAGATTTTGGAATAGATCCCTGTTCTCCTCTGTTTTTTAGGAACCTCTGTTATTATGTTGGTCTGTAATAAATCTTTCAGGATAAAACTCATTTGTTTGATCACCTGTTTTCTCTGTATACATTTTGTCTTTAAGAATATATCCCTTCTTGGGATGTTTTTGAATTCCAGGTGGTACCCAAAAGCAAAGGTCTGAAGTACCCACCTGTCTTTTTTGATTGAGTCCATGCTGCCTCGATTTGGCTTAGTCTTCTCCCAACTGGAAACTGCTGGACTCCCTGACCTTCATGAGAATTTCCCTCTGGGAAATGAAGTTCTCCCTCTAGAGCCACAAAAACTTATTTTGTCCGCCTCTCCATGACGTTTGTCTTGAGAACGTTTTTCCCGGACGATATGTTCTTGCTTCTCTATACTGTGTTCTTTCCGTCTGATGGTACAGATGCAGCGGCTGTTATTCGAACACTTCACACGGTGTATACCTCGGAATACCCATGTGATGGTGCGCGATTTTTTCCAACCGTACCGCCTTTAAACGCGAGCGCAGGCGAGTGCAGAAAATGGCATTTTAGTGTTCTGGTTTTTAAACACCTGAAATTGACACAGTAGCACAGTAGCACAGTACTGTACACATTACAATTTATTCATGTCATTGCATTTAATTGCACACAATCCATGAAATTCAAACAAAGCAACTGCGATAAACACGTGTGCCTGGGGCAATTGGCAGCATTAATGCCGCATGGAGTACAGCAACGCACACGAAAACGGCCCCGTGATTTGTTCTAATAACGGCCGCTGCATCTGTATGTAGGGACATATCTTCTAGTTCGATTTTCTTGTGGTAAAACTGTGCTTTTACCTCCTGATGGTTTGGTTATAATTGCATCTAATTTATTTCCAAATAGAATTTCTCCTTCAAAAGGCAAATTACACAGACTGTTTTTGGATGCTTCGTCTGCCATCCAATGTCTGAGCTACAGCAGTCGTCTTGCTGTTACTGCATATGCCATTGATCTGGTTGCCAGTCTTACTGCATTCAGTGATGCTTCAGCTACGTAGTCGGCTGCCCATTTGATCTCTGACAATGCCTTTAAAATATAAGTTCTCTTGACTCTTTTTACTAATGCTTCCTCGATATTAGCAATTCATATACGCATTGCTCTTGATACCCATGTCGTTGATATCACCGGTTTGCATGCTGTCCCTGCCGTTACATATGCTTTCTTCAAAACACTATCCATTTTACTATCCATTACGTCTTTGAGTGATGCAGCATCTTCGACTGGTATGGTGGTTTTTCTTGAAACTCTGGAAATTGTTGCATCAATTTTAGGATTGATTTCCCAGCACTTTACCTCCATTTGTACAAAAGGATACATCCTTATAAATTTTCTGGGAATATTCAGTTTTCTATCCGGCTGTGACAATTCCATTTTTATCATATCTTTAATTACTTGATGAATTGAAAAACATCTGGTTTTCTTTTGCCTAGTTCCAAATAATTGATCTGATTTCTTAGTATCTTCTTCTGTATCCTCTAATTCCAACGTTTCTCTCATTGCCTTTATAAGAGGATCCATCATCTAAATTAAATTCTATTCAATTTTATTAACGTTTCAATTTCACAAGTGTGGTGAGATCATTTGTGTGTGGGATCCCCTGGGCAGCCATTCCAATTCATTTGATCTTCTATAATAAGGTTATCATTTGTATTCACGGTGTGTTTACTCATTCAGTATTCACTTAACGTGCATTAGGCGAGTCACAACCATTTAGGTTAGCACAATTAGGTTTAGCGCTCACTGTATGTTTTTAGTTTTATATCACTCTTTAAATTAAATTCTGATTCTTCTGCCTACATTTCTTGCTGTGACGAATCACACTCCCCCTCTGACGCTTGGTGACATAAAATCTCTGATTCGTCTGACGAGGAGTCTCTCACTATATCCAGGCTGGTCTGAGACCTTGTTCCCTTTTGCGCTGGTTTAACTGCCTGCTGCACCGCAGACTCCACACTCTGCTTTACTGTATCATTCATCCATGATAGGAAAGTATTCATTTGTTCATTTGAGTCTCCTGCTGCTGCTTTAAGGCTGTCTGCACAAAGCTTCTTGGCTTCTAACGCTGGCTTTTCACATGCTGCACACCATTTAGTTTTTTTTAGCAGGTTTCTTCTTTTGATGCAGGGACTCCACTGCCCTCTTAGAAGTTCCTTCTTCTGGTTGTATAACCATAGCAGTAAGACGACAAATATTTTTTCAGTTCCAATAATATCATCTCTTTCATTTTCTTCCTTTTTACTAAACTAAGGACTCACCTCGTTTTTGTAAACGACCATTTACTTGCAATAGCTTCCATGCTGGCTTCTAAATTTCTCTCAGCTTCTTGTAGCTGATTTCTCCTGTCTCCTGAGCGTTTCATGCTGCTGTTGCTTTCAGGAAACGTTCACACAGCTCTGTGTGCCGTCGCTCTGACGTCACCATCATTCGATCAATCGGAATGTTTGGTTTCTCGCGCATACGTGCATGCGCTCGCCTGTGGGATTGTAGTTCAAACGTGCGCGTGCTATGCACTCACGTGGAACGCCATGCCTGTCTTCTCCGCTGCGTTCTCAGACGCCGCTGCAGTGTATCTCGGTGAGCCTTTGATCGGCTCCTTTGCCGGCAGCGTTCAAGACATATCCACGGTTCTGCCCAGTCACACAAGCCTCCGTCTTGCAGACCACCCAAGGAGCGTTGACGGAACTTCAGGAGGAGAGAGGCTGGGAACCCCCTGGCATGACTGCAGTGGCTACAGTCCGGTGCGTCCTTTAAAAAAACAAAAAAACTCTAGTCTTTTTCCTGTCCTACAGCTTGGAGTAATCTGCAGGTTGTGGGAGGGGCCTTTTATGGCCTACCTGAATTAAATAATTCAATTTCCTGTCCTATTCAGCTGAGGATGGACTTAACCCTACGGTGCCCACTGCCATGGTGAACAGAAAATATAGCTGAAATGCCGGTGCTACTAACCCATGGTCAGACTTGCTGGTGTCCGTGATGTGAAAGTAAACAAAGGAAGTAGGAAGGCGAATTATGATATTTGAAGCAAAAAGATGGGCTTATTCAGCAACCAAGGACTGATGTTTCGGAGGTCGCAGCAGCCTTTTTCAAAGATATGGCATATTAATACCATCTACTTACAAAAGTATTTATTGTGCTTATAATCACCAATGCCCAGGTGCTGACGCAAACAGATGCGCAGAGATGGCGTCCACTCCTGGCATCTGCTTGGCTGCCTAATCATGTGATCGCACGAAGGATGTGAGCGCAATCACGAGGATGTGATGTTATCACGTAACAAGGCATGCACACTATGGAATAGTAAACCAGAGGTCGAATAACGTGACCAGAGGGGCTGAGGGAACTTGATGAGAAAAAAAATTAAAAAGTCATACCCCCTATGTCTTTGCCATACTGTAGTTACCTCTAATACATATAATGCACACCTAAATTAGAGATTGGCCATGGTGTATGCCAGTATAACACAACATAATGCAATTTATACATATTCATTTGTCCAGAGGGAACATCTCTTGTGGCTGCTAGAGCACAGCTATTTTTAAATATCCATATTTATGAGCAATTGAATGAAGATAGATGTCTCCATAACAATCCTGGTGGCAATGATAAGAAAAGAATACGTCACAAACTCTCATGGCCGACAGAAATCATGGGGCCCGGGACAAATGAAAGGAGCAGCCCACCCCCCCCCGAACCCATAGCGCACTCCCCCAACCCATAGCGCAACTACCACGAAAAAATATCTTTGAGCGCGCAACTTTTACTTAACTGTTTTCTTATTGTGATACAGAAAAAACCATTACAATGCAACCTGTTTATTTTTATATTTTCAACAAAAGACATGTGACTGCCTGCCTGGGTAGGTGAGTGAGTGGGTGGATGACTGGGTGGGTGAATGACAGTGACTGGGTGGGAGAATGACAGTAGAATGACCGGTGGGTGGGTGGGTGAATGACAGTGGGTGGATGGGTGATTGACAGTGGGTGGGTGGGTGGGTGAATAACAGTGGGTGGATGGGTGATTGACAGTGGGTGGGTGGGAGAATGACAGCTGAATGACAGTGACTGGGTGGGTGAATGACAGTAGAATGACCGGTGGGTGGGTGGGTGAATGACAGTGGGTGGGTGGGTGAATAACAGTGGGTGGATGGGTGATTGACAGTGGGTGGGTGGGTGAATAACAGTGGGTGGATGGGTGATTGACAGTGGGTAGGTGGGAGAATGACAGTGGGTGGGTGAATGACAGTGGGTGGGTTAATGACGGTGAGTGGGTGAATGATGGTGGGTTGGTGAATGAATGACAGTGGGTGGGTGGGTGGGTGAATGAATCAGTTGAATGAATGACAGTGGATGGGTGGGTGAATCAGTTGAATGAATGACAGTGGGTGGGTGAATGACAGTTGAATGAATGACAGTGGGTGGGTGGGTGGGTGAATGAATGACAGTGGGTGGGTGGGTGAATGAATGACAGTGGGTGGGTGAATGAATGACAGTGGGTGGGTGGGTGAATGAATGACAGTGGGTGGGTGGGTGAATGAATGACAGTGGGTGTGTGGGTGAATGAATGACAGTGGGTGGGTGAATGAATGACAGTGGGTGAATGAATGACAGTGGGTGGGTGAATGAATGACAGTGGGTGGGTGAATGAATGACAGTTGGGTGGGTGAATGACAGTGGGTGGGTGGGTGAATGACAGTGGGTGGGTGGGTGGTTGGGTGAATGACTGTGGGTGGGTGGGTGAGTGAATGAATGACAGTGGTGGGTGGGTGAATGAATGACAGTTGGGTGAATGAATGAATGACAGTGGTGGGTGGGTGAATGAATGACAGTTGAATGAATGACAGTTGGGTGAATGAATGACAATTAGTGGGTGGGTGAATGAATGAATGACAGTTAGTGGGTGGGTGAATGAATGACAGTTAGTGGGTGGGTGAATGAATGACAGTTGGTGGGTGGGTGAATGAATGACAGTTGGTGGGTGGGTGGGTGAATGAATGACAGTGGGTGGGTGGGTGAATGAATGACAGTGGGTGGGTGAATGAATGACAGTGGGTGGGTGAATGAATGACAGTTGAATGAATGAATGACAGTGGGTGGGTGGGTGAATGAATGACAGTGGGTGGGTGGGTGAATGAATGACAGTGGGTGGGTGAATGAATGACAGTTGAATGAATGACGCTGGGTGGGTGAATGACAGTGGGTGGGTGAATGACGATGGGTGGATGACAGTGACTGGGTGGGTGGGAGACAGTGACTGGGTGGGAGAGAGTGACTGGGTGACAGTGACTGGGTGGGAGAGAGTGACTGGGTGACAGTGACTGGGTGGGAGACAGTGACAGTGTGGGTGACAGTGACTGGATCGGAGACAGTGACTGGATGGGTGGGAAACAGTGACTGGGTGACAGTGACTGGGTGGGAGACAGTGACTGGGTGACAGTGACTGGGTGGGTGGGAGACAGTGACTGGGTGACAGTGACTGGGTGGGTGGGAGACAGTGACTGGGTGACAGTGACTGGGTGGGTGGGAGACAGTGACTGGGTGGGAGAGAGTGACAGTGACTGGGTGGGAGAGAGTGACAGGGTGGGTGACAGTGACTGGATGGGAGACAGTGACAGGATGGGTGGGAAACAGTGACTGGGTGACAGTGACTGGGTGGGAGACAGTGACTGGGTGCCAGTGACTGGGTGGGAGACAGTGACTGGGTGACAGTGACTGGGTGGGTGGGAGACAGTGACTGGGTGACAGTGACTGGGTGGGTGACAGACTCAACATCATAGCTGGTATTTTCTTATTATTGGCTATCTCTAACAGATCAATGATTCGTCGGGTGTTGTCCGCAGCTTGTCTACCCATAAAAAAGCCGACTTGATCTGGATGTATAAGTCTGGGCAGGATGTGACTGAATCTATTGGCTATTAGTTTGGCATATATTTTAACATCAGTATTAATGAGGGAGATTGGGCGATAACTTTTGCAATCTTGCGGATCCTTTCCATCTTTATAAATCACTGAGATAGACGCTTGGAGCATCTGCTCCGGGAACGGGGCTCCCGCCAATACGGCATTAAACATTCGGAGCAGCCATGGGGCTAGGTTCTTAATGAACTTCTTATAATACAGCCCTGTGTAGCCATCAGGGCCTGGGGCCTTAGAAGGCTTGAGGTCAGTTATGACCTGGGAAAGTTCCTCTATCGTGAACTCCGCTTCCAACACCCCTCTGTCCACCTCATCTAGCTCCGTCAGTTTGGCGCTCGCCAGAAAATCTTCTGCGGCCCTTGTGGTTTTGGTATTATGTGCCACTTTCTCTCCATTATATAAGTTTTCGTAGAAAGATTTGAATTCTTCCACTATGTTTTTCGGATTTGATGTAGAGGCTCCAGTTTTTAAGCGGATCGCCTGTATGTTATAATTTGAGTGTTTGGTTTGTAATTTGCGCGCTAGCATAGTATCTGGCCTGTTTGCCTTTTCATAGCATTTCCTCTTTGACCAACTCAATGATTTGTCTGCCTGCGAGGTCAGCAGAAGATTAAGTTCAATTTTGGTGTTCTTTATTTCAGTTAATGTCTGCGGGTCAGCTCATTTTTTATGCCTTGCTGTGAGGGTATGCAGTTTATTTTGGAGCGTTACCAATTTGGTGTTTCTCTCTCGTTTTCTGCGAGCTGCTATACCAATTAATGTGCCCCTTATGGTTGCCTTATGGGCTTCCCAGAGGGTAAAGTATGATTTTACTGAACCGTGATTTATCTTAAAGAATTGGTTGATTTCCTCGCTCACCGCTCCGCAGATATCTGGAGTTTTTAACAGTGACTCATTAAGCTTCCAATTTGCACCAGGTCTATCAGAACGAATTTGAGTGCACCGTAGCTCTATAGGTGCATGGTCAACCCATGAAATATCATGGATCCTTGTAGAGGAGACCAAGGGGACCAGTCTACTAGAGATGAAGAAATAGTCGATTCTACTATATGCGTCATGAGGGTGGGAATAGAAAGTGTAATTTCTCTCTGTGGGATATAACTCCCTCCAGATATCAGTCAGCTGGTTTTTCTTAAGTCCCTTCTTTAGAGCCTCCAGCGCCATGCGCTGCCCACTCTTAGGTGTGCCTGACCTATCTAGGTTTGGGTTCATCGTGAGATTAAAGTTACCCACTAGGATAATGTGGCCTTTGGCAACTTGGGACAGTTTTTGGAAGAAATCTCTGAAGAAATCATGACTTTGCTCACAAGGAGCATATAGCGTTGCCAGAGTGATCGGTTGTTCGTGGATAATTCCCACGACAATCAGGAATCTGCCTGCACTATCCCTCCTGAGTGTCTGCATTGTAAAGGGTACGCTATTATGAAAGAGGATCCCTACCCCTCTCTTTTTCTCTGTGGCAGACGCTAGATAGAATTGTTTGTAGTGGTTATCTAAATATTTGGGGGAGCTACTGGTACTGAAGTGGGTTTCCTGTAAGAGGAGCACGTCTGCTTTTTTCCTTTTGTAATCTATGAATGCGGCCTTCCTTTTTATGGGGCTATTAAAGCCGTTGACGTTGTTAGATATGATATTTAACGCCATTCAAATTGTACTATGTGCACGCGGTTTCTTGTTGCATTACAGTGTTGATGCATCGTGATCTGTACTAACTGGGTGGCCTCGGAGTGAACATTGAGGGTCTCGGCTGGAGTAATTGTCGGTGATCTTTTATCATAGGGGTTCCGCGCCTCGGTATGGCGGTGTGGCCTGGGGAGGGGGGGCAGGGAGGGAGCGTGGAAACGCGCAAAAAGAATAATAAAAATGGAAAGAGCCCTGTCTGGTGTGAGCCAGAGCCGGCTCTTCAGCCCTACGGACTGGACAGTTGCCTGGCAGCGCTGGGTTGGACTACCAGGCCTTTGTAGTTCTGTCCTCTGTAGGGAATAGCGGTCCTCATGGACTAGCTCCATGAGGCACCTTTCGAGGCGCCGACGAACTACCAGGGTAGTTCACACCGGCAAGTCAACATAGTATAAAAAGTGGCACAGTGTAAGTGTAAAACCTCCTAACAACTCCGAATAATTTTAACTGAACTTGACTTAACTTTAGTCGAGCAGTCGTGGCTGGACGTCCGGAGATCCCCACTGACCGGATGGTCCCCCTCGTCACCACTGCCGCCCCTCTCCCTGTTGTACTGTTTTCGCTTTTCTTTGACTCGTCCGTACCCTCCGGTAAGGGCAGGTCCGAGCCAGGTTCCACATCGCTATCGGGTAGAGGGGCACACGAGGCGAGCCCCATCACGGGCATCCCCGGACTCCCAGTCCCACCGGCCGCTGCAGAGATGAAGAAAATGAAAAACAAGACAACATTAGGCTATCTTGAACTAGATAGCAAACAGTTTGGGTATTTCTGGCCTAACCGTGTCTTTTTAAACAACCCTTTAGGCCCTTTCATCAGAGGGGTGTCTAGAACAGGGAGTCCTCCCCATCCCCCCCGTGCCCCCACCGGAACGGGACATGATGAGGATTGAGGGACCCCCCGGGTATCCCCCTTCTGCCCGCTGCTCACGGCCTGCCCGGCTACCTCTCGCGGGATTTCCGGGGGGGGAGATGGGAATCAGGTCATCAATCTGGCCGCTCCCACCCCTCCGAGTCCATTCGTCTCTCTCTCCGCAGTCCCCGGCCATTCCCTTCCCCCGGTTTCCCCCCTCCGTCTTCCCCGTGAATGCCGCCGCCCCTCTGTGGAGGGTGTAATCCTCCTGTCGCCGCGGTGGAGGGATAATGGTGCCGTGTGCGTCCGACCGGAAGTTCCGCCTTCCCAGAGGTCGCCGGGACAGGCGGAAGTCACATGGGCCATAGCAAAGTGGTGACGCGGAGCCTTCTTCAATCCTATGACGCCGCCTCCGCTGTCTTCGTGGTCTTTTCCTGGATTCCCGCCAAACGCTGTTGAGGCTGGTCGTCTACTTCCAATGCAGCCTGCGATGTTCGAAGATGACCACCAGGGGGAGACAGAGAGAGAAGGAAAAAAAAAAGGTACAGGCATGGGAACCCGGCGGCCATGTATGCTGTGGGGGGGGGGGGAATAGGGCACTTTGCCTTTAAATGTTTAATTGGACACGGCTGCTGCGGAGAGTCTCGGCTCTTCACTGATCAGCAGCTACCGAAGTCCCCACTCTCTGCCAGGATGCCTCCAGCCCTGGATCGGGCTCCGGATTAAGGTGAGGAGGTTGGGAGGGACCGGGGCTAGGCACTCTCTGCAGCAGTCCTAGCTTCTTTTAGAAATGCGTCGCCATCTTCCACCTTCCTAAGCGTGTTTGCGACCCCGTTTTTTACCACGAGCAAGGCAAACGGGAACAGCCACCTGTAGCGGGTCCCCTTCTCTTGCAATATCTTTGTTACAGGGCCTAAGCTCCTGCGTCTGGCAAGGGTAGCTGGCGACAGGTCTTGGAAGACCTGAAGCCTGAATCCCTCGAACTCCAGGGATCTCGCCTCTCTCGCCATCTGGCAGACAGCATCTTTGATGCGGTAATAGTGGAAATGCACTATTATGTCTCGGGGGGGTCTCCCGCCTGTGGTTTTGAACGGAGGGCTCGGTGGCAGCGGTCTAAGTGTAAGTCCTGCTCAGATTAATCTGGGAGAAAATGCTCCAGCCATTTTTGTACAAAGTCCTCGTGGTCAGTGATAGTTTCTGGGATCCCCCTTCTGCGAACATTGTTCCTGCGTTCCCGGTTTTCGGAATCCTCCTGCTTGTCTGCTATCTCGCGGACCTTCTCTGCCAGTTTGTTAGTTTGTACTATGGCCCTCGTGTTGGTATCCATTTTTGTCTCAAGGGTCCCAGTCCGTTCGCCCACCGCGTCCAGGTCTCTCCGCAGGTTCCACAATTCTTTGCGGAAAAAGTTCTTAATTTCCCCACAAAATTCTCGGAGATCCTTTCTCCTGACCAGTTCCTGATCATCTGCCAGTGGGTTTAGTGTTTCGCTGTCGGACTCTGAATGCATAGTTGGTGTGAGTGAGACGGAGCCTCCTGCTGCCGACGGAGTGGCTTTATTAAAGTATGGCTTGACTGAGGGGTCCTTTTGCTTCGATTTTGCCTTGGCTGGCATCCCCAGGTATTCTGCCAATTTTATCAGCCTTCCGGAGGGTTTTATGTTGATTTTTGTTGTCACTGTGCTATATAATTCTTACCAGTGTGAAGGGAGCTAAATCCCTAAGCTGCCATTCACCCTGGCTTCGCCCTGTATGGTTGTTCGTAAGGGATATATCATGCTATCACACCTTGGAGTTTTTTTTATTTTGTAGAGTGTTAAGCATCTTTATTAAAGAAATGCAGATTTTAATTTGAGTGTGTTCACTGATTTTTCCTCATTTTATATTGAGCTTGCTGGATGTTCCATTTACATCTCTCTTTATTCACTAATCATCAATACAGGAGGCATATAAAGATGATCGTGGGAATAACAGATCTATATATACACTGCCCCCACATCACATATGGATGAATGCACTGAAGGAGTGATTTTGAAGAAAGGGGAGGTCCCTGCTGCCAAGAACACATCACGGAGCAATGCAGAGGTCCTTGGCTCCGCCCCACACCTGGAGGGACTGAAGAAACCTTGAGATGTCAGAGGAAGGGCAAGAGGGAACATCCAGGAGGCGGACCTACACGCATTGGAAGGCTGGAGGTCACCCTATGATGACGTCACAGATGTCACAGGACCAGCAAGAAGACAAGAATATTCTAATGGAGGACAATCATGGACAATTGTGGACACATGGGGGAGGGTGTATATAAGACACTGTGTTATGGTGGTTTTTTATCATGCAATTAGCATTTGAGAAAGGCCATAGGGGCCGAAACGTCATCATACTGGCTTAATAAATTCTTTTTTTCACAAGCAGAAATCCGTAGTGCCCAGGCTCTTCTTTCCTATTTCACTTGGAATACCACCCAGAGATTCCTGAACCAGGAGCACCGGTAGTTATCATTATTTTCTTTGTTGGGGAGTGCAGCATTCATCTTCCTTTTTGTAAGTACTTCCCCCTCTGTCCCACGTTGGGAGCGGGGGGGGAGGGGGAGCGGGCCCTGCGCATGCGCGTTGGGAGCGGGGGTGAGTGTGCCCTGCTTGCCCTGCATATGCGAGTTGGGAGTGGGGGGGGTAGCGGGCCCTGCATGCCCTGCGCATTCGTGCTGGGACCGCGGGGGAATCGCCGCCATTTTTTTTAACTTGTTTTTTTTTTTAATTCAATTACTGGCGCCCGCCCCCCTGTTGGCGGCCCTGCAACTCTAATAGCTATATCTACCGAGGCTATCTAACTACCTTAATGTATTCTGAGTATTCTTCAGGTATATACTGTACAGTACTACTGTAGTAAAACCACTTGAAAAAAAAGACAGCATGCATCATTGTTGCAACCAAATATACAACAGAAAACACATTTGTCAAAAAGACAATTCAGACACTGGAACATGTTCAGGCAAGATGAAGTGTTAAATAGATTATGTATAGATTTACCTAGAATAATGTACAAAAGTGGCCAAAACATTGCAGACCACCTACAGTATAGTAATTCATGTAGATACTGTAATAAAGAACACTATACTGTACCACACTTTAAGCGCAAGTTTGCAGTAGAACCTGGGTGTAGGTAATTATAAGCACTATACAGTAAATAGTTTTGTATGTAGATGGTAATAATATGCCATATCCTTGAAAAAGGTTGCTGTGACTTCCGAAACGTTGCTCCTTGGTGGCTGAATAAACCCTTCTTTTTGCTTCAAAAATCCTAAGTGTCCTTCATCCTTCTTTGTTTACTTACACTTTATGTCAACATCAACTATACCTTATATTGCACCCTTCAAAACAACCTTTGTGTTGATGTATACAGTATTACAAATGTTCAGCTTCTTATATGCAAGCATTTCATGATCCGTAATAAAGTATATATTTCAAAATTTCCATTGAGTTCTCCTTTGCTTCAAAAAACAGGTGGGTATAAAATAACACTGATAAATCGCTGAGCATCCAAAATATTCTTCTTCCACAAATATAATGATGTATCCTGCCTACAGATCAGGTATATAGTACAGTGACATAGCTGTCATAGGAGAAACTAATGTGCCAATGCATCCAAGCAAAACATATCTTACCTCCCTGCTTGTACAGTATTATACAGCGAAATAACAAAAGACATTGAAGCCCAATACTACATCCAATGTGACAAAAATACATAGTGAAATACTACAATATTCTCTTGAGTAAAGGTCATTTAGTTAAACCCAAAGCATTATAAGTCTGCAAGCCTCATCAAGCCATGACCAGTAAGCAGGTCCTAAAACTGTGAAAATGCTCATTTACCTCTGCTGGAGGGAGAATGACCGCAATGGGTCTGTCCACACAGAAACATGAAAAAACCTGCTACTTAAAAAAATGGGGTGGGGTGAGCTTAAACAATGGGGCAAGGGGCCACTAACATGCAACAACTGATATCAGTTGACTGATGTGTAATCCTCTCATTGGATGAGACTTGCAGGCTGGTCCCTGATGAAAGTTGGACATCCTTCCCCTACTCTGTCTACAATCCTTTTCGTGTGCGTTCCACCTGCTTTCTACGGCACTTCCGAGTTGGTCAAGGACATTTGGTCACAGCTGTTTCGCCGCGATCAAGTGACAACTGGCGTTTAGCCGATACTCACCTTGCCGCAGAGACACTTAGCCACTGGCTGCTTCGTTGTCAAGGTAAGTCCCTAACGTTAGCCCTTACCCTAAAATCCTCTAATTTAACCCCTAATACTAATGCTACTCCCTCCCCTAAACCCTTAACCTTTTACCCTAAAACTTCTTACCCTAACCGCTGAAACATCTTAAGTTAACCCCCTACTCTAACCACTAAAACCCCTAAAGTTATCCTCCTACCCAAATCTCTAAAACTCTTTAAATAAACCCCTACCCTAAAACTTACCGTCTCGTACAAGTGGCCGACGGCAGAGGGTCTAGCGGTGGAGGATCTCTATGCTGTTAAACGCCAGCGAAGACTTGGTTGTGGCGAAACGGCCGTGACCAAATGTCCCATTCTGCTTTTGGGGCACGATGCGCTGGCTTCGGGATCGGACTTCAATGTAGCCAATGGGGATTGCCCTATTGCTTTTTGCAAAGATTGCTAACGCTGCATTATGCCGCATGAGAAACTCTGAAGTTACATTATTATTAGTCCAACGGTCCGCCAAAACGTTTATAATTGGCTGAAAATAACACTGTCAGCTTTTTAGTCCACCTCAATGCAAGTGCTACGTCAGCTGCTGTGTTAAGATAATTAAAATATTTGAAATGGCACAGGCACTGTGCACTTAAACTTTTTTTTTTGCATTTTATAACCCCAATGATTGTTTGTGCTATGTCTTTTATACCCTAGTGCTACTCCTCTTTCAGGACAAGAAAAATACTTAATTTGGTCTGTTAACCACCTGGTCAGCTTTGAAGGCTTTTATGGGAATGAAAAATACACAATTTGGCAAAGAAAAATACTTATTTTGGTCTATTTTAAATGTGGCTAATGGCAGCTTAAGTTTCTAATAGTACAAATTGATTTTACTTCTGTCAGGATTCTTATCTGATCCCTTTCCCAAATGTTGTTCATTTTATATGTTTAATGTTAGTCTGTTAACCCCTTTAATTTGCTTGTTAGTCATTTGTTAGTTTTCATTGAGCAAACTAGCACTGATTAATATCAGGTGACATGCTGTGTTAGCAGTATAAATTCAATCATCCATTGGGTGATAGCAATGAAAGGGGGAAGCAGTGCATTAATAATTTGCATATTTAATGTTCATAATATAAAGTGCATATCTTAAGTGGAATAAAAGAGATATGCAGGATATTCGAAGGGGATTGATCCTTGTATTATGCACTCAATAACTGACATCAACTTGGCAACTCTACTGGCAGCCTTGAAACCCTGTATTTCAATACTTTTTACTCACCTAAAGTAAGGTACAAAGCCATGTCTTTTTTATATACCTTTCTGATAATGAACCTGCTATTTACCCCAATTCTGTTCTTTACTGTGGCCTCATGTAAATGTTTCCATCTCTATCAACTACAAACTTCTCCCTTCTGGCTCAAACCCAATGTAATCATACATTTTGTGTTCAAGGACATCTTCTATCTCCAAACCTGTGTACGGCCATGGGACCAGGTTCGCGCCTAGCTACGCTAACCTCTTCATGGGGTTCTGGGAGGAGCAAAAAGGTGATCCAGGGCACTGCGGATTTGAACAAAAATAATTTATTCTGTCATAGCATGACATTTCGGCTTGTACAAAGGCCTTTATCAAGTGACTGGCCAGTCACTTGATAAAGGCCTTTGTACAGGCCGAAACATCGTGCTATGACAGAATAAATTATTTTTGTTCAAATCTGCAGTGCCCTGGATCACCTTCTTGTTTCAGTATATAGGATTTCTGCAGATAGGCTTTTCCCTGAACCAGGTGCATCAGTACCAAACGTAAGTATTATACTGCTATTTATTTTTATTACATTGGTGTGCAGCACTACACTCTCTTTTTGCATTCTGGGAGGAGCAACATCTTTGGACCAATAAGCGGCTGGATGCAGGCCTGGTATACATTGGCCGGTACATAGATGACTTGCTCATCATTTGGGATGGGGACAAAGACGTCCTCGAACAGACTTTGGTTGGGTTCAATGATGATGACCTGGGACGTAGGTTTACACATCTGATCAGTAAAGAACAGATTGTCTTTTTGAACGTATTGCTCACCATTGATGAAAGTAACCTCATTTAAACTAAGGTTCACTTTAAAGATGTGGCTGTAAATGGATACATCCATTCTACAAATAGCCACCATCCGAAGTGGCTACAAAACATCCCTCTAAGCCAATTCAATAGACTGAGATGCAATTGTTCATCTGACATTGTTTTAGACGAACAATCCAAACAATTGGTGAGCAATTTTGTTCAGAAGAGTTATGATCTGGACCTAGTCCTCAAGTCTTATCACAAGGTGAGCTCTATTGAAAGAGTCGTCCTGTTGAAGAAATCAAAAAAGAAACACATTTGGGATAGTATCCATATTGGTAATAAAGAAGCACTTAAGATGAGCCAAGTAAGTAGTGCAAAATTCAACACTAGATATACTGTAGCAGCCTATCGAACAAAGTTGTTCAAATATTAAACACACACTGGAATGTACTCTCTTGTGACCCACACTTGAAAGACCAGTTAACCAAATCTGCCCAAGTTGCCTTCCGTAAAGGAAAAAACATAAAAAATACATTGGCACCGAGCAGATTGAGAAAACAAGATGAACTAGGGCTACACCACATCATGCCCAAAGGTAACTTAAAGTGTGTTAGAACAAAGTGTCTTATGTGTAGGCACATTGTGTTAGGTAATTCATTTGCCTTTTACACCAATGGTTCCTCACATAAAATCAACAGCAACATTAACTGTCTACCTACTTATGTAATTTATGCATTATCGTGTTCCTGCCATTTACAATACATAGGGCAATCACTAAGGGAGTGCTTACACATAGTGTCCCAAGACACTTTGTACAGGTCCATTCTAATGATCCAACTGGATAGAGGGTTAAAGGCATATAATCCATTAATACCTCCAAAGTAAGAGGAGATAGGTTTAAGGCACTATGTGTACGCAAATCGTTTTGGATCCATACTCTTGATACCTTGGCCCCATCTGGTGTTAATGAATGTATAGACACTAGTATACTAATCTTGTGGATCTACAATGGTTAGTTTAGTGTCCACTCCTCTTTCCTCTCACTATTACTTTTGAGAATTATTCATTCCATTTTTGGTCCAAATCCACTGTTTTTGCCAATTATGTATATATTTTTGATCCTATTGATACTTGGTTATTATACCAATTTTTTTATTTTTTATTTGTGCTTTGAACTTTCAATTTTTAGGTTCATGCCAGTCTTTTATTCATTAATGGTTAGATGCATTTTATTTTAGTCATGTAAATATACGTTATCCATTACTGTATTATTAATAATTGTGTTATTTTATTATGTTTTTAGTTATATCAATTAAGTTTTGAGTTCTTCAGGGCAATTTTACATATAGTCACCCAGATGTATACATATCTTAGCTATTTACTTAATTCACCCTTCTTTGTAGTTGGGGTATTAATGTACCATTTCCCTTTGAAGCAATTCAAACCTAGCTATTCATTTTATCTTATCATTAGTGTCCTTGCATGTTTTTTTATATCCGCTACTCATACGCCCCCTCAGGTACGCCCCCTCAGCGCCATCACCATATGTAAATACACAATTATTCACTGATTGTAGTTGTTGTGATGTTGCTTAGCAACATTGGCTATTTATGGGAGTCACAGCCGCTACGTGGTTATTCTCTGATGAAGTCACGGCACGTGACGAAACGCGTTAGGAAGTAGCATCACATGCACTGACGTCACCATACGGCAGCCAATGAGGAAGTCGCTGCACGTTTACAATAGCTATACCCTGACAGTCTCTGGATACACTCTCCATAGCAAGAGGCAGGATGCCCCTCCAACCCGGTACAAGCAGCATGTGGTGTGGAGCAGTTCCAGCGGGTTCGTATCCAAGCTCCTCACAGCTTTACTCCTGAGTATCGGGGTTTCATTGGGACACTGATTTAGTGCATACTTGCTATACATTCATCTCATATCTGATTGAGAATATTATTCAACTGGCAACTGGGACTGCTATTTACTACGGATAGTGACGTCACTGCTACTGAGAATGTATCTCATAAATGCTGTTTTAATTCTATCCTCTTGTGAGTGCAAGTCCAAGAGTCCTTTTTAAAAAAAAAAAAATTGTACCATTAAATTTGTGCTTCTTTTTCTCTTTTTTTTATTTTATATATATATATACATACTGTACAGTACATGTGCACACATGCGCACACAGACAAAAAGTACTGCCATTCTTCTCCTTTTTACTTTAGCTCAGTATTACTGATTTTTAGTTACAGACCAGCATATACTCTAGTATACTAATAGTTCTGAAGGGTCCCTTTGCCATCTGTAATATTTTTCAGTAGGACGATTTAAATGTTAAAGAAAGACCAAGGATAGCTGGGAGGCTGGTAAGAAGCAAGGTCAATATATTTTGGTTAGATCAGACAGAAAGGAGACAGAATAAAAACAACCAATTAGTGTCTCATAGAAAAAAAGAATGAACTCCAGCGAAATATTGGAATTATATTGATTAGGAGGTACTGTATTGCCCAATGCGTGACTAATATGATGAGTATCATATAGTAATCAATAGTGTATAAATTTGATTATTTTCATTTATTTCTTTATAGTAATTTTTTCCCATCCCACAATTTCCTTACTAGTGAGAGGCAGAATACATTCTACTCAGAGACAAACCTTTCTTTGGTTATTTATCATCAAACCTTTAGAAACACTACATTGGACTGACTTTCACTTTTTATACCCTAGTGGTAATTGATTGATTATTGTTAATAACAGAAAACGAGTATCCATCTTCGACAGGTGTTACTTTGATTTTCCCTGTGCAGAAAGCAAATTAGTGGGCCTCTATAATAAACTCATTATTGCAAAATCACCCCATAAAGTCAGCTGGCGTTTTTATTGTATTAATTAAAATTTATCTATGTATACAAATTGCACGGTTTCTCATTTCAATGTGCTTATCCATAGATTTTGCCACATAATTGGCCAAAACCAGGTAGAACCCTCACCTCCTTTAGGAAGATGACATTGAGCTGTTGCTGGAGAGGAGAGAGGGCAAACCGCCCCATTTGGTATACATGGGGGATGCAAAATTTCCAGGCGTTGTTTTGCAATAACACACCTTAACGAACAGCCTGTGAATCTGCCATATTTTAATAAAACATTTACATATTGCACAGAAATGCATAGCCAAATTGTCTCATATTAAGTTGTTTTTGCATGATTTGGACATGCGATAAGGCGCTTAATTAATACAGTGAGATGCAAATCACTTTTTGTTCGAAAACTTCCATATCACTGTTTAATAAATTGGCTCCCGAGTATTTTTTTTTTCCAAATCCTAATTGGAAGGGTTACTGCTTATTCTGTCACAGAGTATGTGCATGTCGTGACTACTTTCAAATACAGCATTTTGGAGCATCATTAACACAATTCTCCTAGGCATGTACTGTATTTGCAATCCACCAAAAGTATAGCATAAAAGTGCTAAGATGTACCTTTTCCTTTGCATTCTAAAAATACAATCATGTATCCACCATGCTCGGACAACACTTAAAGGTATGCTTTGTTCCTCCACTGTTGGCACAGTTAAGTTGCAGCGTATGTGATCCTTTCTTCGTAAGACATAGCGTGTTCATTATTATTTAGAACTCTCTTGCCATTTGCACAAAATTAAAATATTTAGCAGCCCTGTACTGTGTATCTTAACATATAATTTACTTACAGTACACTTGTTACAAGTAATGAAATCTAGATCAGAGCGATATATCCATTTAATTGCAATAATAGAGAGCAAGAGGATTTCTGTTTGACAGCACCTGACTGTCAGTACAGCGTGTATCAGAGACTGTGTTCAAGGATCATTCCGGCTGGAGATTCCTTTCCTGTGGAGTCAGTGTATGCCTCCATTCCTGCAGAGAGCAGCGCAGCACACCGTGGGATCACTGTGCGGTGTTGCAGAGTTCCAAGGATTTTCCTGACCAGGACTGGTCAGGGAGGTAGTATACATTAAGTGCACCACCGGGCCCCAACACAGGGAAGCGCTATCCCTCACACTCACACTGGTCTTTATTGTTGTGGACACTCAAGAGACTGAGGGGAATGTGATGATGGACATGTGGGTGAGGGGATGGTATGCATTCAGAGTGATGCACTGTTATTGATATATTGTTTTGATGTTATGCAAAGAGGTGTTATTGGAGTTACAGTTCATGCTCAGTAAATACTGTTTATTCACACGGTGCATATGCCAAAAAGTTGCTCCTCCACTCGGGGCCACATGATGATGTGTTGTTGTTGACACATGTTCTGGGGGCAATCCTAGTACAGAAAAAATGTGTAGTAAAAACATAGGGGAATTTTTTTTTTTACATAGAGCGCACAGTATATCAGACAAAATGGTAGATACATACCAAAGTACATGTCTTTATACAGTACAAGGGATATATTAGAATTGTATGTTAAAAGTCACAGCCTAGATAATAGTCGTATCACATTAAGACATGCTCATGAATTTAGTTTTCTATACTGTAGATAATGCAGGTACTGTAAATAAAGTTACATGTCTAAATATCTTAACTTCCTAAATTGGGTGATATGTTGTATGGCAAAGGAATTCATCTCCCCCATAGAGATGACCATATGTCTTATAATTTTATAATGATTGTGTTGAAAGAAGTACTGTACTACCAAAAGATACAGTCGCACTACTAATTAAGCGCCACAATGTAGCCACTAAAAGCAGATCTTATTTCTAGGTAGAAACAGCAGATAATTGGCATCTTGGTTTGTAAAACAACGCTGTGTGTGTGTCCAGTAAAACAACTGTACTGGTGGCTGATTATGTGTATCTGGAATGATCAACAAACAGGCCTCCCTTTAAAGGCAGCAGGTGCATAGAAAAATCCCAAAAACAAAAATAAATGAATTATCCCCCAACTAAAATGAAACATTTGCACATTTGTTTGTAATCAAAATATAGAAGATCAACAGATTTGCAATACAATGAATGATTGACAAATTAACAAAATAGGCCCATGCATTGGGTAGTACATACACCGTTAACAATAGGCCCAAGCTTAGGTACTGTACAGTATATGCATATATCAAAGATCCACATATTGTTAACAATAGGAAAATACATCCTTAGTGACTTGTCTATATAACAGTAACTGGAAAGACCGTGTGTCAGTCCACATGCATAAAAATGATTGAATACCACATACTCAGTGGTTAAGTGACTGGCTGGCCTTTAGTTCGTGCTAGGCAATACATCCATACAAACTACTGTATAAATGTCATAATTTTTCTTGTTTTCTGTAAGACCTGATGAAGCTGTAAATATACAGCGAAACGTCGATAGCACAAATAAAAGGCAATTTTGTTTTTGTATTCAAACCTGGCGTGGTAGTCTCCCCATTTGCATTTATCTATTTGGTCTGAAATATACTAATGACATGTTTACATTTAGAACCTAAGTCTGTGTAAAAAAGGCATCATTTGGTTGCATCTTTTGATCAAAACATGGTTCAATACTGCCAACCTCATCAAGGTAGACTCTGATTAGCAGGTACCTACACTGAATATATGTACAGGCATACCCCGCATTAACATACGCAATGGGACCGGAGCATGTATGTAAAGCGAAAATGTACTTAAAGTGAAACACTACCTTTTTTCCACTTATTGATGTATGTACTGTACTGCAATCATATACGTGCATAACTGATGTAAATAACGCATGTGTAACAGGCTCTATAGTCTCCCCACTCTTGCACAGCTTCGATACAGGTAGGGAGCCGGTATTGCTGTTCAGGACGTGCTGACAGGCGCATTCGTGAGCTGCCGTTTGACTATTGGGTGATAAGTCCTTACACGCGAGTGTACTGCACCGACACACTTTATTCGAGCAAATACCCAGTATGTACCTGGCAGATACCTGGAATGCGCCGCTCCTCACCTCTGACAAGCCCCGTTGCGTTTGCCTTCCCAGCCTGGGTTCATGCCTGGCTGACGGGCGGCTGATCTGTTAAATTATAATGATTAGGATTTAATAGGCTGCAATGCTTCGCGTGTCTACCAGATGGCATAAATTCATGAATTGTAATGCAGTATATATATATATACTGTGCAGTATTGCAGCCAGCGGGAATAAAATGCTTCAATCCCTGCCTGGAAAATACCTCAATATACTCGGGCAGAAAACAGTCACAAACCTCAATACACCCGGGTATACCCGAATTCGTGGGACTAGCCGAGCTCGAATAAAGTGTGTCGCCAGTGTACTTAAAGTGAATGTCCTTAAAGCGGGGTATGCCTGTAATTTCTTAATGTCCTGTGGACTAAACTTTGTGAGATATGTGAAAATGCCCTGAAGGGGTTAAATAAATAAAGCATATGCTTTTGTGATTTGGTGCAATACATTCTTACAAACTATAAATGCCATAATTTTTCTTGTTTTCTGTAAGACCTGATGAAGATGTAAATATACAGCGAAATGTCGACAGCACAAATGAAAGTCAATTTTGTTTTTGTATTCAAGCCTGGTGTGCTAGTCTCACCATTTGCATTTATACTGTATGTGTGCAGCCATAGCATCTGTACTGAACGAGCATCTAGCACCGAGTCTGAACTAGGTGTGCATAGCAACCGTTCTTCTATTGGATGATTCACTGCTACTGATAAATTACTGATATTTTACTTTTTAAGACATTATTCACTGCAGGAACTTGCCACAGTTACCCTTATAGACTTTACTTCATGGCAATCTGGAGAAACTAACAGACAAAAGGGAAACACTTTTCTCATACAGCAACACAAACAAAAACAAAAAAGCCGAGCACTACTTCCATGCAGGCGAAAAATGATAAATCACAGAGCGTTCCCATGGTAAAAAAGCTAAACTAATTTATTGGATCATAAAAAAACATACAAGGGCAAGGAGCCCTCACCTGTGTGAGGTTTCTCATACAGCAAGACTGATTCTGAAATAATTAAGTTAAAGTCCAGTCCTTTTGGATAGGAATACACAGATGACATTGCCAGGAGCTTGAGAAAATTGATCCGCTTGCTTTATAATCTACAGGGGTAACACTCACAGAATATTTCCATACCAAAATAAGCCCGTGGGGATGTCGTATAAAGAACCTACAGGGAGAAAGAACAAGGAATTCTGCCAACAATGGTGCGAGAATCTGAAGTGCTCTATGCACCTGCTCATACTCGTTATAGAAGTGGTTAAGGATAAATTATGCCAATTAAACAGAGAACTAACTGCCGCTGAACTAAACTTCAAAGACGCAACAAGACATGCCCCTGCATTAATAGACAACATTTATAAGGCTCTGTTACAATATACCAGTAACCTGAAACGATTAAAAAGGGACAAAGTCAGTGAAGATTACAAGGAAGGTAGAGTCAACCCCTGTCTGATCAAGCCACTATAAAATGGCTTAGGACAGATTACTGTTGGCAGCCACTTCCACAGAGACCACCCAGAAGCAAACGAGTAGGTGCTGGGATCAACACTGATCCAAGTACAGCCTGGGAAGCCTCAACAGGGACAGTGAAACCAGAGAGAGACCTTTTTGAGTTATTCCAGAAATGGGTGATTGACAAGTAGAGTACACAAGCGACTATCACAAATGACCAGCAACGAGAAGCAGAACAAATTTATCTTCAACTCTCGGCAAGGGAACTTGAAGATGCTTGCAAAGGGATTATCCTTTTGCCCCACCATAAGTTTTTTTTAACCAATGTTTTTTTTTAACCATTTCAATTTTGAAAGGCAGATTAAATGTAATTAAAAAATATATATATATCATAGCCTACTAATTACAAACATTCAAATTCAAAAAAAGGGGGGGGGGGATCCTCCGGCGCGTGGTTCCACTTGTTATTCCGGGACACATGCAAAGTAAAATAAAGAGAGGGACCACAATCAGGGGTGGTTAAGAGACAATAATAAACGTATGAAGTTCTATAGGGAACACACTTACATTTGAACAACAAATCTTCAAATGGGGATGGGGGGGACCTCTTGATGATACCTCAAAATAGGGAAGAGAAGGGAAACATAGTATAACACTGTTTATTAACAACAAATTAAAAAGAGAATGAAAACAAACAAGCGGCCAATAATTAATGGCATAGAGAGGACTCCACAGATCGTTTCCAGACTCCACAGATCGTCCTCCAGAATATCTGGTTGTCTCTCGTGGATTCTGTTCCAGCTGGTAAGATGGTAATGCGAGGATGCACTTAACAGCAGGGGGGTCTTCCGGAACTCGTGCACAGATTGGATTTCCTCCCGTTTGTCTCTCTCCTTGCCGCAGCTCCCGCCTTCCGTGCATGCGCATGCGCTCTGGACGTAGTGCTGGCCAAACTGGAATTGTGCTCTCACTGTTCTGTACGGTGGCCTGTGATGACCAAAGTCCGTTAGACTCTTTTCGCAAATTAGCTTCCTCAGTGATGTAGATTCATATGGGGTAACAGCACTATTTATATCCTGCAGACTTTGAATTGTCCAACCATATCCTGCTTCATTACTTTCCCCTTTTGCGTATATAATTAATAACAGCCCTATTGCGATCCTCAGTCTATGTTGCATATTAATGGACACATTAAATACATATGCATAACAGTAATGGTACTTCTATCATGCTTAATTTACACTAAAACAATAAATTACATACTTTATTTAAAATACACACAATTCCACAATGTCTGACTTTATTATATTAATGCTAAAAATTCCTCCATAAAATGAGAATTTTAGAATATATCAGGGAAGGAAAGTTCCTGTTTCAAATGAATGCAGATACTTCCATTTCCAAATTTAACCCTTTGGGTGCAAGTTTGGAGGGAGAAAATCCAAAAAGATTCTCTTTTGGATATTTTCTGAATATAATCACCTCCCCTCCAATCTGCCTTGACTTGTTCTATTCCAAAGAATTTTAAACATGCAGGATTTTTATCGTGTTTATTCTTATAGTGATTTGACACGCTGTGTGTTTCTAGGCCATTTATAATGTTCCTGACATGTTCTCCTATACGGGTTTTTAGTTTACGTATTGTTCTCCCCACGTATTGGAGATTGCATCCACACTGCAATACATAAACTATACCTTTACTGTTGCATGTGATATGTGACTTAATAGGGTAATCAATTGATGAAACAGAACATTTAAAAGAAATAATTTTTGTGCTTAGTTGTGTATTATTCTTACAGGCTCTGCAGTTCAGACATTTCGTCAAGCCTTTGGTGAGTTTGTCCTACCAGCATTGATTTTGTTTAGGGGGGAGATAACTAGGTACTAGTTTCTGTTTTAAGTTTGGTGCTTTCGAAAAAATCACATCTGGTTTCTCCCCTATCATTTCTTTAAGCCATTGATCTTGTTTTAAAATATGCCAATGTTTTTTTAAAATACCTTTGATTTGATTTGACTGAGTACTAAAAGTCGTAATAAAAGGAATAAAATTTTTCTCAATCTGGTTCTCTGTTTTCTTTTTGTTATATGTTAACATATCTGTTCTATTAAGCTCTCCTACTTTTTTGATTGCTGTTTCAATTGTCTTTACTTTATATTCTTTCTCCAAAAATCTCTCTTTCATTGGAGCAATCTGTCTCTCATAGTCGTCTTGTTTTGTACAATTAGGTTTTAAACGTCTAAATTCCCCATATGGGACATTTTCAAGCCAGTTCTTTTTATGACAGCTATCTGCTTTTATAAAGTTGTTGCAGTTAACTGATTTAAAATGTGTCCTTGTATTAATTTTGTCTGTTTCTATAAAAATCTCTAAATCTAAAAATTCTACTTGTAATGAGCTGATATTATGCGTAAAATTCAGATTAAAATTGTTTTGATTGATGGTGTTGAAATTTTTTTGTAATGATTGGAGATCCCCCTTCCATATAATAATAATATCATCGATATAGCGACGATAGAGCACCAGGTTTGCTCCCCAGACCTTGTTGGACCAAATAACTTGGTCTTCCCACCAACCAAGGAAAAGGTTTGCGTAACTGGGGGCAAACCTGGTGCCCATCGCGGTTCCTCTTGTTTGTAGATAAAAGTCCCCCCCAAACCAAAATACATTATGATTTAGGATGAACTTGATCCCATCTATTATAAAGTCCAATTGTGTTGGAACTATTTTCAGGTGTTTCTTCAGGCAATATATCGTGGCATCACATCCCTGCGTGTGGTCTATACACGTATAAAGTGATGTGATGTCACAAGTGGCCAACAGACAGTCTGGTTGCCAGACAACCTGTTCCAACAATTGTATTACCTGAGTCGTGTCCTTTAAATATGACGGTAATTTCTTTACTGAGAGCTGTAATATCGTGTCTATATAAGCAGATAGGTTTTGCGTTAATGAACCTATCCCCGATATTATAGGCCTCCCAGGGGGCTTGATCAACGACTTATGTAATTTTAGAAGGTAATAAAAAACAGGCATCTTTGGGTTCTTTGTTTTAATAAAATCATATTCTTTTTTTTAGAAGGATTCCTTTCTTAAGGCCATCATCTAACAGGGATATCATTTACTGTGTAAATGTGATACTAGGGTTTGATTTTAACTTTGTATATGTAGTTTTATCTCCTAATAGCCTTTCTGCTTCTTCTATGTAGTCTATTGTATTTAAAATGACTACACCTCCCCCCTTGTCTGCCTGCATTATTACTACTTCCTTATTTTCCGAGAGATGATCTAAAACTTCTCTTTCCTTCTTAGTCAAATTGGGTCTCTTTTAATTTTTCTTATCATCTATCGTTTTTAGGTCCTCCTCAATTAGTTTCTGGAATGTTTCCAGATAGGGACCTTTACGGAAGCTTGGATAAAATTTTGAAGGTTTTTTTAATGTCGTATGTATAAATTGATCATTTGTGTCTTCTGTGTTTGTCATAGCTATGTCTCTTTGATCCTGCTTAAATTTCGCAAAATATCTCTTCAGAGTTAATCTTCTCACATATTTTTGAGCGTCAATAAAAACTTGGAATGACGATGTCCTATTAGATGGCACAAAATTTAAACCTCTACTTAGGACTGCCTCTTCTTTTTCTTCTTTTAATTTGTATTTGCTCAAATTAAAAACTCCTATTTTTGTATTTGTTTTGTTCACCTTCTCTGTTCCCTTCTTCCCCCCTCTGCATCCTCTCTTCTCCCTGTTTCTCCCCTCTCTGGAGGTTATGCCTGAGTTCGCCCTCCACATTCTTGGATAGTAGCCCTCCTGATCCCTGTCTCTCTCCCATCCTCTCCTCTGTTCTAAAAAAGGAGGTTCCTGATTTTGATAGTGATTTTCTTTCCTCCATGGAGATCTATGTCTTTCATACCCTCTCTTATTACTAAAATCTCTTCTTTCGGGCTCTCTATCTTCTCTATGATGGCGGTCCCTTCTAGTTGGTTCTTTGTTTCCTCTGAAATGGAAATCTCTCTCCTTATAAGGCCTAGAATTTCCCTTCTCTTTTATTATAATTGTTTGCTCTCCATTCTGTATATTTACTCTTATGTTTCCGATTATCCATATACCTATCTTGATTTTCACTCCGTTTATTTTGTTGAGTATGTTTATATCTATCTTTTTCCTTTTCTTTTTCTTTTTGTTCTTGTCTATTTACTTTCACTGATTTACTTCTCTCTCTTCTATTTCTATTTTCTGGTGCTCTACAAGTACTTCTTTCTTTTTGTGCTGTTGTTACCCCATTGATCTTCTCTTTGGTTTTCCAATCTCTATATTTATTCTCTTCATAATCAAGTTTATCCCTTCTAAATTTTATCCTTTTATTTTCTTTAGTTGTTTCTTCTATTTTATCTAGTCTTTCTTTGATCTCTATTTCACAGAGATTGTACCCTTCGTGTCCCTCATATATTTCTAGGTTGCACTGGGTCTCAATGATTTGTTTGTCAAATTCAAAGCTCCTGCAACCCACCCTCAATAGAGACTTTTTTGCACTTATTTAAACAACGTGTACGAGACAAGATGTGTAAACCTACTAAGATGCGTAGTAATTTTCCATAGAGGAAAGCACATCGCTTAAATAACTGAAATATTACAAATTTAATCAGCATCAAGCCTACAATTGTGGTTTAGATTATGCCAAATACAGGATTTGATACATGACAAAGTTTGTTACCATTTCATTGGAATCCCACACTAGCCTACTCCAAATTAGTTGACACAACCAGCATACGATTAACAAAGACTGCTCAACCCCGTTATAGCGTGATCCGCTACAACGTGGATCCGCATATAACGCAGTGTGAGCGTGGCACCCGTTTTTTAAAAGCGATTTGTTTTTTATAAAGCTTTATTGCTAACGGACGGACGGACAGACGGACACACAAACAATACTCCCCTGTACATCACATCCCATCCCCCCCTGCCCATCACATCCCCCCTTCCTGCACATCACCCCCCAGCCTGCACATCACCCCTTCCTGCACATCACATCCCCCAGCCTGCACATCAACCCCTAGCCTGTGCCTCACCCCCCCAGCCTGCACATCACCTCCCTGCACATAACACCCCCACTTCCGGAACATCACATCCCCCTGCCAGCACATCATCCCCCCTGCACAGCCCATCCAATCCCCCCTTCCTGCACATCACCCCCCCCTGCACACACCTTTCCCCCTCTCTCCCTGTACCTCTACCGGGGGGAGGAGAGAAGTGAGCTGGTTCCTGGCCTGTAGCTCTGTCGGGGGGGAGGAGAGAACGGAGCTGGTTCCTGGCCTGTACCTCCATCAGGGGGGAGGAGAGAAGGGAGCTGGTTCCTGGCCTGTACCTCCATCAGGTGGGAGGAGAGAAGGGAGCTGGTTCCTGGCCTGTATCTCTGCCGAGGGGGAGGAGAGAAGGGAGCTGGTTCCTGGCCTGTACCTCCGCCGGGGGGTAGGAGAGAAGGGAGCTGGTTCCTGGCCTGTACCTCTGCCGGGGGGAAGGAGAGAAAGGAGATGGTTCCTGGCCATGGGATACACACAGACAGCTGACATCCCGGCCCAGACTCTGTGAGATCCTCCCCCACACCACCCCTTTCACAGACTCACAGCTTCTCTGTACAGGACACAGATCAGCTGCTGCTACAGATGCCGGGTAAGTGCTGCGTGGGGGTGCTACTGCGATGCTGGCTTCCGGGAGAGCTGGGAGAGTTATCCCAGCTCTCCCCCTCCGGCGGACGCGGAACCCCAGATCACGGTGGCCATTTTTTATTGTGATCTCAGTTATAACGTGGTCGTATCGAGTGGACCCAGAGGATCGCGTTATAACGGGGTTCATCTGTAATTGGATTACATCAGAAGTAACCAGTTTCCTTAAAATTGAGTTTCCCAGGAGAACAGTAATTTACAGTCTACCCATTATCAATTAAAGCATAACTCCCCCCCCACCTATAGAAAAAATGTCAGCGACCAATGTGATTATTCAACCTCCTCAATTGTTCGATTAATATTTACAGCCCATTATTTTACAACTACCATCATACTTCTTTGTGAAATCTTTCACATTTCCTTTGACAGACTTAGAGGTCTGGAAACTAATGCACCAAATGGATGGACTGCCTATTTCACAATATCAAAGAGCGATGCGCATATATGATGTCTGAGCAGACAGAGACAAAACTTCCTGAAATGAATAACAGATTCCTTGATAGGTCATACAAACAAGACATATTGTATAAACATTAAACAAAGCTAGATCCCAAACTGACAATGAGAAAGAGAGAAGGATTCCATGTGCGCAACACTACTTGATAGCAGTGAGACATATATCAAAATTTATAAAGAATAAATGGCATGTCGGTTAAAGTTATAGGGAAATAGCACCTACTATGAAACCTTTGATGGTTTACAAACCATCTCAACACTAATGTATATCTATATTCATATAGCACCCACAGTGCTTTACAAAGACAATATATCACAGGGAATAATAATACAATAAGCGCAACAAAGTCAGACAATAGGAAAGGAAATCCGTGCCCCGGAGAGTTTACAAACTAATCTCCATGACATGCTACTGTAGTTAGAGCGGATCCAGTTGACAAATATTAACAGAAAAGAAACCCATTTTCAAACAAGACAGGCTGTTTACCATGCACCAACTGTGGTACATGTAACTCACTAATAACAGGGACATTTTTCCACCAACATAAACAGGGGAGTTGTATACCATAAACCATTATGTTAACTGATCAAGTACACACTGCATGTCAAACAAAAATTAATTTTGTACATTTGTTATCACTATTATCATTTTAGTGCACTTTCACACCCTCCACAGCACTGTATATGGTTGCGCACTTATTACTCCTTTTATATCACACACTGCATGTACATGTTAACACTTTCAGGCCTGATATATATATCCAAATAAAAAGTAATGTACATGAACGTATAAAAGAGTTCAAATATCCCTGCAGTAAAGTCTATATAGGTACTATCAGCAGACCCTTTAAAAAAAAGAGTCACAGATTCCTGTTCAATATTCTACATCAGAGCAATTTAAGCCTTCATTGTCAGAGGTGCCAGCAACAGATTGTAGCACAATGCGTTGCTGGCACTCTGGCAGCGAAAGGCTTAAACTGCTGGCAGTGATGAAGCCCCCAAAAAAGCTCCTGGTTCAGACTACAGTACCTATATTTGTCTGTGTTGTCTGCCTATAGTTTATTCAACATCAGTTTAACAGTTTTCTTTGAAGTGCTGCATGAAGAAGTCACAACACAATTGGCTTGCTGCTTGTGGTATTTTGCTGGTGCGTGCACAGCGGTTTTCAATAATGTACAGCCATGGACAGTAATGTGTTTGAGATTCTGATTCTGGTACCTCACAACTATGTTACTGCTCCTCTGAAAATTGTTTTTCCTGATACCCAAGCCTGAAAGACTGAAAGTGCATTTATTCAGCATGAAAACCAATAAAAATAAATAAAACAGCAAATAGTTCATAGAGATCTTTTGAATAAAATTGAAACAATTTTTAAAGCAGTTATCTATACTGCTTCTTTCTTTCTTTTTGTTCATGTGTTGCATTTTTCAAAGTCTAGTCTTGCTTTAAGTTTCTGCCAATACACTATCACTACCATTCTGTGACCAACATAGTTCAAGAGATATTTACCTGAAACATACAGAGTACACTGTAACCAAGTTTCGGGTGGGATCTTGAAAAGCAGCCTGTAAAATGTATGTGACTGGTGTCCCTAATCCTGGTTGGATCTTGGACGAATGCTTGTAGCCAGGAATTCTCCAGGTGAAAGAAAACCACCTACACTAGGTGAGCCCATGGCTCAGATCAACTTCAAAACATAGAGAAAAGCTAAGAGAAAAGATAGCTGCTTAATATATAAAATGTGATTTATAATCTCCAACTCACTGTACATATTTGATGTCACTTTATTATGTTTTCTTTATTGCATTGTATTTCTGCTTTATGTTTCAAAACCATCTAAATGTATACATACTGTATTCATTTAAAAAACTAATGACAGTTTGTGCATAAAGTTGCAAGTGTGAGATTTCTCTATGGTGTCCACCTTTGTGATTCCAATAGATAGAATTTGAGTGGTAAAACTTGCTATGTAAACAGTACCCTCTCAATGCAATATAGTTTAATAGTTCCAGTGATAACATCTCATCTTAAGAAATTGACCGATTTCTATTAAACTCAGTTATTGTCAAAATCCCTTTATGAAATATGTATCCTAAAAAAGAAAGAAAATACTTGACATACAGTAAGTAGTTCGTGTGACATAGATACCTCCTTTGGCAAACTACCCCTACATCATTAATCAGTATCAGAATTTTGTGGCTGAACAATTTTGACATGTTTTGACACCTTTCTTCCACTTTGTGCATCCTACAGTACATATACATTAAACAAACTTCAAATTCATAGGCTTCAAAACTGAGAACTTCAAATTCAGGTAATAGCTTTTTACCCCTTGACTTTGAAGTTAGTGGACACATTATTACAAGTTTATGAGTGCTGAAGTTGGATCCTCTAGTTAAGTAGCAGTGGTTCACAGTTAAGAAGCAGTATCAATAAAAATCAGGGGTTTGAAGTGAGGATGCAATTGACCAGAGAGATTCTTAGTGAAAGATTAGCATAATGAGAGATAAAGGTGTGAGAAACACAAAGGCGGTTTAGAAGGATTACAACTGATGTATAAGGGATTAGATGCTAAGGATGAAAACAATGAAAATAGGTTTGAACAATTCTACTGTTTCTGATCAATTTCATCATTGCCCCTTCGCTCTTCAGTTCAGTAAAACGAATACATAGACTAGGGCATTCTGACCTGTACAAGAAAATCTACTGTAGCTGTCAAAACTTTGCCTTTATTATATATTCCTTGTGATAAAAGGGTGTATTCTACAACTGAAGTATTCTTTTTTTCAGAAACTAGACTAACACAGTTATCCTGAAATCACCCTTAGGGAGTATTCGTTCTTAAGAAAATGTTCCAAAAAAAAACCAAAGCAGGCACTGGAAATACATTGAGAAACCCTATTAGAATTTGTGAGAACAATTTTAATTTGAAGTTGGAAAAACAATTGTCTGAATAAAAGGCAAGCAACAAAAGAATGAATAGGTGAAATCCCTCAAAGGGAAAAACTAAAAGAAAGAAAACAACTGCACTAAAGCTGGTAAAACAAAACAAGAAGAAAAATGGGTGAATCTTAAGTAGAAATAATAATTCATGTAATTTGATTTAAGTGTGTGTACTGTAATTTGTCATAGTTTGACCAGGCTGGGACCCAATTCAAAATGAATAATAATAGTATACTGTGGGTTACACCCCTTTGGCGATACACAGCTCTGGGAATGTTCCCAATTATCAATAATGTATCTGCTGGTCTGGAGTTTAAGCAGCAGCTGGGATCGCAAGCTGCAGCAATGCTGTGGGCAGACTGGCACGGTCATCTGGTTGTTGATATAATAAAAGCTGTGCTCTTGTTTCCTCAAAGAAGTGCTGTGTGTTCATTTCATTCAAAGGGAGGGTATATGAAGTCCATTTAAATCAGCAACATGATAACAGACCATAAGGGCTTAACACATGTGATGATCAGCAATTGAGTCTACTGACTCTCCCCTAGTATGGGAGCAGCCTGGTAACATACAGAGGGTTGACCCAGTAGGTTAAGTAACCTGCTAGGGACCCCTCAAATTTATAAATAGTGCACTAAACGTGGCTGCTCCCCTGGGGTGCTTAAGAATAAGAGATAAACTTACTCAGTTCTTTCATTGGTCTGTTCCATATATACCATGGGAAAAGTATGGGAGGGGTGGGAAAGGAAAGTAAACCTCTTCTCAGCTATCAGGTAAGTTTTTAATGGTGTAGATAAAGGTGCTTGTCTGAGAATTGTATTTGCAATAAACCGAAAGAGAAAGAACTCAGTTAAAGTAGCACTCAATTATCAATGATGATTAGTGTATTGATTAAAAATAATCTTTATTATTCAATTTAAATGTTAAAATAAATGGTGTACAAAGAAACAAGAAAAAATAATAATCTTGACATGAATATGTCAGATATCTGGGACTGTGCCAGTAGTAGCGGATCGCTACATAAGAATAGACCCCTATTGTCGGTCTAAGAGTAGCAGTGTCTAGTTGCTTAAGTTGGTAAAAGTAAGTAATTACACTCCCCCTTGGCCAAGGTGAGGAGTATAGTGATGTGGAACTACAGATGATAAATCTCGTCAGCTGCTTGTATGATATAGTTTAACACAGCAATTTGTGCTGTAGTGATATGGTATGTTGTAGTTTAACGCCACGTTGCTATGCAGATGGAGGAGCAATAGAGTGCAGCCTTGCTGCTTGTCCTCAGTATATAGATGTATATCTAAAGTTTAGCCATATATACAGCCCCTTGCTCTGAGCGCACATTGCTATGCAGATGGAGGAGCAATAGAGTGCAGCCTTGCTGCTTGTCCTCAGTATATAGATGTATAGCTAACGTTTAGCCATATATACAGCCCCTTGCTCTGAGCCCCCTGTGGTCGCAGTTACCATCAGGGGCAGTTAGATAGCAGTGAAATGTTATCAGGGCAGTAGGAATTGCGGATGTAGGATACTACCCGTGTATCAGCTGTTTGGATCTGTTTGGACAAAGTTGCACACAGGTGTGTTCCGCTCCTAGTCACTACAATAGGTGTTGCAGTGGAGTGTTAGGTTAGCTGTATTGTCTATAATGATGGCGTTCCAAACCATTCACCTCAATATCGCAGCCATAGTAATAATAAAGTCCACCACTGCTGAAGTAAGGTAAAGCTGACACTGCTACAATTTAAAAAGCCTAGTCGACGATCGTTTTGCGTCTGCTGCTTTATCAAGACTCCCGGAGTGGACAGTTTACATCCCCACGGCATGAATGTCGATTTGGAGATAAAACATTTCCTCCAATGAATATATGTATTTCTTTCCTCATCCACAGATCATCACAATATAGTGAGATCACAATATGGCGAGACCTTGACTGATCGTTAATATATTCTCTAACATTGCTTTGCTCTTTTGCAATGTTGTCCTCTAGGGGCCTCCAAGTTATTATCCCTGATATCTTGTTTTCTTAACATATATCTTTAAAAGCATGTTCTCTTCAAATGTTATTTTCTAAAGTCTGTTTTAAAAAATATTTTTGGGAAAGATTCTAATTAGAACTCTCTTCAGAACTTTTCTAGAGCTTTCTTCAGAGCTTTTTTATATAGAGCTTTTGCATAGAGCTATTTTTCAAAGGTTGTTTCAACATCTTGCAGATATTTTGTGATTCCTTTGGATTGATTATCACCCATTGGGATACTCCAGTAGTCATAATTAATAAGATTATTATTACCTTTCATTTACATATCATGTGTATAGGTTCCTTTAAGGTATTTAGAGACATATGTGTGTTATTTATTTATATATGTATTATTTATCATTTATGTTTGTGTACATGTATTTTAAATGTATACAGATATATTATTTCATTTTTAATTTTTTCATTTGTTATAATGCATATATTGTTTACTACCATTATCGTTTTTCACATATATGATTTTTATTATTTTATTTTTTTATGGTTATTCATTTATATATATTTTCTATATATACCTATATTTTGTTGTCCCCTTTAGCATTTACTTGTTTTTAACATTATCCATTATTATCATTATTTTCAAACATAAAAACATTACTTGTCATGATTCATCATGAATTTGTTGTAGATAGAGGAACATTGCTATTTGGTGTTCTTACACATATGTTTATACATGTGGGTGAGCATATTTACCAATAGAGCCCTATCATTTATTTATTTTCTTCTTTTTTACTTTAATCATCACTCTTTACACATGTTCCCTTTCTCTGTGATAGATTGTGGGTGCATATATTAGTTTCAATCGGGCATGACGTCGGCTCTCTTGCATAATACACTCCCCACTGATTAATGTGGGCGGGACAACTGAGTAGCGTGACGTCACTTCCTGTTTTGATTTCTATATCAGGATAATGCAACACGAGTGAAAGCACTCTTTGACAAAGTCCCTGTGCGGACGAAATGCGTCAGAGCGCTGAGGGAGGACTCCTTCTCCCCTTTTTTATCCATGTTTGCCGGGAACCAATAAAAGGCTTTTATATTTTTTGCACAGTCCAGCCTTCTTGCCATTTTTTGTCCAAGCAGTGCCCGCTGATTACTTTCCTATGGAGAGGATATCCTGAGTCAGGGTTGGAGAGGTATGGATGGTGAGAGATACTTGCAGGGGTTGGAGAGGTGCGGATCATTGAAGGTACTTAGCCGTGGTCAGGATCGGAGAGGTGCGGTAAGTCGTGGTACTTTGCCGAGCTCGGGGTTGGAGAGGTGCAGATCGTCGTTGGTAGCCGGGGTCAGGAGTTTAGAAGAGCGGAGTCCAGAAGAATAGCCGAGCTCAGAAACAGAGGAACTAGGAACCGGAGGACAAGACAAAACTGTGGAGGCAGTGAACACTTCGCACATAGGAAGGTTTATGCTTAGCCTATTTGCCAGTGGGCCGGCTGAGCATATATAGGACACAGGGACCAATGAGGTAACAGGCTGCAGGAGGCGTGTCAGAGAGAGTGAGTGTGATAGGAAGATACGGTGCAGGAGACAGGTGTGGGGAGGATCCAGAGGCGGAGAGACGAGGCGGCTCGTGCGCGCTGACGGCACGTCGCATGTGCGCGCTGCGCACTGATGACGTTGTCGCATGGGAGGAGTCTGAAGGCGGGACCGGAGACAGTAGTATTAACCTCCGCGCGCCTAGCATGGCAGCTGGTCCCAAAAGAGAAGGAGAAGAGGCTCCATGGATGACGGAAGGAGCGGGGGGCCCAATCACGGGTTGGGGTAAATGACGAGTGCGCCGAGCGCGTCGTGGATCACGGATCCTGACACTCCCCCACACAACATTTACATGTATTCCGCCTTCCAATTGGCGCGTGTGTAAATAGGTAACGATTGGTAAAGATTGGTTAAGTTGGTTGGCTATGGCTTACTAGCCTATTGTAGAATGTGTAGTGCGAAGGGGCAGGGAGGCCAAAGAGGTTGATACATCCTCCAACTCATGGACAGCATGCACACAGGTGAGGGACCAGGTGCAAAGCATAGCCTGGAAGGGTGGTGAGCAGCATGCGGAACCCAGTAAGCATACGGAAACACAGTCAGGGTAAGCCCAAGAAACCTGGGCTTGGGGAAAGCAGGGGTAAATTATCCAGAGCTGAGCTAAAAGTGTGATAAGTGCAGGCTAGCATTCTGATCTCGGACATAGCAAAGGAGGCTGGGAAATTCTGATATTTATAAGTAAGGTACAGCTGGTAATTAAGCAGCGTGCTGCAACATTGCAGAGTTAAAGCCTGGGGTGGAATTGCTACTCCCCACATGGCAATCACAGGCACTCTGCTTTGCAATTATATCCACTGGGCATTAGGTAGCAAAGAACATTATTTGCTAATAATGCAATTGACAGCCAAAATCTAAAATCTGAAATCATTAAACTCTGTAATGCTTTAGAATAAAAAAATTGATATGTCAGAAAGGTTTCAATGAAAGGTCAAATCCGCAATACCTGTGTTATTTAAAAAGTATCAAGGATTGTACATTTCATCAATATGTATTTGATCAAAGTATGGGCAGTTATTTATAGTACAAAAGCAATCATTAAGGACATACTTGAAAATGAGAGGTAACTCTTAATGTATTACTTCCTGGTAAAACATTTTATAAATAAATAAATAATTTTGCTATACTGTATGTAAATACAAAAACATACAGTACTCTCATCATGGGTTTCTTAGGCCTTGATTATACCCGGTCCGTGCGAGCATGTGCGCTCCCTCGTGACGTCACTAGGGCGATGTGCATGCCCGAAACCTGCACTGCAGACAGGAGGCAAATGGAGGAGACAGGGAAGCGTGGCCATGAATGGTTCGCTCTCATTGGCTGAACCGCTCACGTGACGGGGCTGTCGCGCTCCATAATTTAAAAATGAAAATCTGCATGGGAGAAGGTCGCGCCACGCGCGAAGTATAGCCAACTGCATTACGTTACATTAATTTGTTACGTCCAGCCCCCGTCGGTATAAGCACGGCCTTAGGATAGGAAAGAAGGCCCAGGGTATTAGTTTAGACATGTGAAATTTTGTTTCGAAATAAGAAATACCGTACAATCATATGGGACTGCTGAAGTCTATTCCCTACAATTAACACAACAATCTACCAGTAGCCAATCTGCAACAGTGTAACGGAATTAATAACTTACTATTGGATGAAATTTATGTCAACAAAAAGGCCTCAATACACATCGCACATGAAAAATGATTTAGTTCATTTACAAATTTTCTTTAAAATAAGTATTGTTTATTTAGTTCAATCTTCTGGTAAAAATATGTTAAGCTTTCCACCACCTCAAAATATACCCTTTCAGCAGGTTCTCACACAACTAATTTTATTTCTGCCCTTTGAATTTCCTCTATTACAGATGTAGCTCGATAGTTTGTCATGTAGCAGGTACAGAATCCGCCATGGGTATGGTCCTGGCACCCACCTGTTTGCAGAATCCCAGTGACCAGACTGTCATGATCTAGCCTGCTGTACCCATGCTTGGCTACCGGGATTGCTGCTGCTCTGCTGGCTCTCTCAAGGAACATTCCAGAACCTGAAACCTGACACCTCTGCACTTGTGCTTAACCTCTCAGCTTGCCTATATAAACTAAGACTTCCTGTCTGTCAGTGCCTATTTATACCGGTTTCTCAGCTCCTGCTAGGTTCCTGTGTTTACTGCTGTTGCTATTGTACTGTTCCAGTCTCCTCATTGCCGACCTCTGCTTGTGACCCTGAGCACGCTATCTGCTGCCTGCCTCCGACCTCTGCTTTTGACCCCGACCACGGTCCCTGCTGTTCCTGCCACTGGCATTCACTCCAGCCGTAGATCAACCCTTGACAGAATAAAAAGGCCCTATCATGGATCCCGCCGAACAGAGCAGACCAAAGCTCAGCAGATTATTGACTTGCAATGTGCCATGGTTCGCTCCCAAGAATAACAAGGACATGTTTACAACCGTCTTTGCCACGTGGAAGCTGAAGTGAACTGCGTGCTGCCTTAGCCGCTGTGCCTGTTCAAAACACAGTGCCTGTGGAAACTGCGCCCCGTGAACCCCTTCCGGAAAAAAAATTGGGGGAAAAAACAACCATTCTCGGGTTTTCTCAACCCATGCAGACTTCTATTTCAGTTACAGCCCACAATCTATAATACTGAGGAGGCCAAGGTGGGACTAATTATCACCCTGCTCAAGGATGAGGCCATTGCTTGAGTCTCCCCTATGTAAGAACAGAATATCCCACTACTAATGGACCTGGAGGAATTTATCGAAACCATGAGCCTGATTTTTGATGACCCTAACCGTGGTGCAACCGCTGAGGCAACTCTGAACAACCTTCATCAAGGAAGACGATCGACAGCTGAGTACGCTGCTGAGTTCCGCAGATGGGTTACCAATATGGAGTGGAATGAGGCCACCCAGAGATATCATTTTTGGCAGGGTCTCTCTGAGCAAAATAAAGACTTAGTGGCCAGGGTGGTGCCTCCAGAGGGGGGTGAGGAATTTGTCCGTTTATGCATTCAAATCAATCGAAGGCTTACAGAAAGACGATTTGAGAGACAGGGGTTCATGCCAAACAACTCTGGGTTTAGAGATATCAGCACCCAAAACGTTCCAGGGAGACTGAGGAGGAACCGGATGTCGCGCTGGTTATTGTCTATCCTTCCAAACCAAAGAAGGGTTAATATTTAACTTTGCTGAGAAGGTTAATGCTTTACAAACATTAGTGCTCCTTCACACACTAACTTGTGATGCAGGATCGCCTTTTTCTGATATGATTGGTTGCTAAAACTCCACTGTCTACCAACTAATTATACCAGCACGCATACACGTCTCTGTTTGATACCAACATAATAGAGATACAATCTAGCCATAGAACATGTATCTACATGTTTGCTAAAGGCAGCTAAGTAAAGAATATATATAGATTCAGGGCATCAGAGTGCTCTTAGGACTCATACATACCTTTGATACAGAGTCAGAGTGTAAAAGAGATCATTGATCCCGCTATCATATACAGGATCACTTAGTCTAATAGGTTTATGCAAACTTAGAGGTCTACTATTTTTACATTCAGACGGGTATATTTGCTAACACACCTAGTTCTGAACATATAGTCTACCTCATCTTATTGCACAATGATTTGGTTCATTCGATGTTTTTTTTTACTAACTTTTCTCTCACAGTATCCATTGTACTTGGATGCTCATTATTTTATATATTATTCAAAATAAAGTATTTTAACTAAGTCACCAAACATATATATATATATATATATATATATATATATATATAGTGGTGCGCCGCAAAGGGAATCTTCCTCTTCATAGTACCCCAGTGTACCCTTGCTGCTTATAGATACAAGATGCTGCATCTGTACACAGAGAAGAGATGAAAACAATAATTATATAATCAATAGCAAAGGATGTGTGACATGTATGCAGGGTCTACAAGGTTTAAAATTAAAAACATGTGTAGTATTTTTTTTAAACAACACTGAATGCCATTTTTAATGTATTATAATTTAACAAGCATTTTATGTTTATACAACAACCATTTACAAAGTCACATCCCCTTCGTCTTCTGAAACAGGCTCTAGCACTCCCCCCTTTTTGAGCCTAGCCCTCTCTATAGCAGTGAACCAATTGTATCTAGTGACTGCCTGGTCACATGATCTTCCCCACAGAACTTTGCATCTTTGGTCCTCTTCTGCTGCACGGACAGCCATTTAGTGAACCCCGAGATGAATCTTCGCTGATCGATCACAGGAAAACGGATCGACAACTTAGCTAATTAGTTATCATTGTGTGGATTGTATTATGCACATATTAAAGCGGAAAAAAAGTTACATGTAAAAGAAAAAAACTGCTTGGACTGCTGCTTTAATGCAATTCATATTTGTATCTATACTTTTTAGGTATTGAACACCCTGCAGGGAATAATAGGTTATCTACTAGGAATTTAAGACTAGTGCAGAGGAAACTATTTGGGATTTACATCTGAATCCTAAAAATTCTACAGGATTCAATTAGCAGGTTGATCATTAACCTTTTTAGATTTTGACTGTTCAATTAACTTTTATTTGTAACATAGGGAATGTTTGTATTTGTAGAAACATTGATGACAGTGATTCATAAATGTTGTCATTTATTTTTATTATTGTACAGTATCTTTTTGCCTAATTATTTGCACTATCACACAATTTATTAATAACATGTCCACTATTTATTAAATATTGATTACAATGAATTGACAGTATATATGAAACACATACATACAACACTTTGAATTATATATATATATATATATATATATATATATATATATATATGTAAATATTTAGAATTTTTGTATTGTCTTTTCACATATTCACAATTAAATGTTAATTTGGGTGTTAATTGCATGAAATTGATTTGTAGGTACTACTTTGTTATGCTGACATAATTAGGTAACTTTTTAAAACTGGCATTTTGTATCTTTATATTTAGGTGTACACTTTATTTATACAATAGAGATTTGCAAACCAACCTCTGTGTGTTGTATTCTTTTCTGTTATGGATTACCAGCTGCAGAAGGGAAGAGCTTACTTCACTAGAAATACAAAGGGATTGAAAAAGAAGTAGAAGATTTCTTTTGTTGTCTACAATTGAGAAGCAGGCCCTTTTTGTGTTCTGCATCATGTCTTTCTGGCTTCTTGTAAACAGTGAGGACACTATCAGATCAGCAAAATCCATGGCTGATTCAGCACTACGATTCCAACTGCTCCAATAACTTGACAGAAAAGATAAAGTTCTCAGACAAGGATGTTCAAATAATGTACTTGTGGCATCACTGCATATCTTTAGCAATGTTTAGCCCAAGAACAGAGAGCCTGCCATCTCACATACTGTAGTGATGTGAACCAAATTAAGTCAATGCAGAGGCATGAATATAAAATACATCTAATGATAGAGGGAGAAGTTTCAGGTACAAGCTGTAGCAGTCGTGCACAGTGTTTTGAGGAGACAATGAGAAATAGCACCTCTTTCCATACAACCTAAGAAAGAGATATTTTTTATCAGTTTCTATAGTGCAATAATTTGTTTTAATGCTACATAGCAAACATTGAAAAGCAATCACTTTCACACTTTTTCCCCTTCTGGAAGCTGTATGGGGAAGTTGCCTTCTTACAATGGTTCTAAGTGGGAGATTGAAATAGTGTTATGTTGTAAAATGAGTATCACAACGGAATACCCATATGCCCACAAATCTATCCTTTGATTTCTCTTTTTTCTTCTGAATTAGATTTTTCAACTAGTGTATCCTCTGGATCAGGGGTGCACAAAGTTTACCTGCACCCCCCTGCTTCGCAGCTGCAGCGTTCGCGCACCCCCTCTCCTACGACACGGTGTTAAATGACGCTGCGGGTCATGTGACATCACATAATCCCGCAGCGTCATTTGACGAGCGTTGCCATGGTGACGAGCCATTTCATTTGACGCCGCGTTGCCATGGCGATGCGTCAACGCGTTGCCATGGCGACTCTTCGCCGAAGAGCCGGCTGGCAGCAGATAAGGGATGTTGCAGAGACCTCACGCCTCCTCTGGCATTTAATTTAAATGCCTTGGGGAAGGGCGTCCGGCTTCTGTGACTGCTGCGCCCCCCTAGAAAATCTTGCGCCTCCCAGCTCTGGATGGCTATTAAAGGCTATTGGGGCTATTTAACAAACGCTTCCTGTTGCAAAACTGGGGCTAACCTGGAGCAAAACAATTACACCAGATTAAAGAAAAATAAATAAATGAAGGAACTAGTTTTTTTTTCTTTGATACATATAGTTACAGTTGTTTTTGGTCCCAGTTTTCTACCGGGTTCGTATCCAGGAAACCGATATATACTGTAACCCTGTATGCTCTGCTACTTTTGCCAATTTTAAAAGCTGCCCATGGAGAGGAGTTTATAGCCTTTTAATATGTTAACCTGTACTGTATTTAAATACATTTTGAACATGTTTATAGCACCAACAAACACAAATATTGTAAAGTTTAATGTAGCAGGAACCAGTAAAAGCTAAGAACATTAATGGGTGTTAAGTGGATTTTTGTTTTCTTTAATATGTTAACCTGTATAGTACTGTATGTAAATGAACATGTTTATAGCACCACACATATTGTAAGGTTTAATGTAGCACGAACCAGCAAAAGCTAAGAACATGAATGGGTGTTAAGTGGATTTTTGTTTTCTCAGAGATCTCATATTTGTGAAGGAGAAAGTATATTTACAGTACTTTTCAGTACAGCATATCAACTTTTAAATTGCACAGATAGTTGGCACTGTATTGTTAAAGTACAATATTGCACATTATTTTTGTTTGTTTCAGTGTATTCTTAAACAGAAAAACACACACCATTGTGCACTCAAAGCAAAATGTGCAATATGTTAAAAAAAAGGAGAGGCGGTGTGGGGGGCATTTCCCACTCTAATGGTCCACACTCACAATAAATCTTCTTGATCAGCCATATAAGAGGAGCAGAAATCATGCATCTGTACAGTATAAGAGGATTGGCGATAGTTATTGTGCAGTAGTCCCAACTCAGTATGCTGAAAATGGAGGTCTGCTCTGCTCGTCTGCTTTGGCGTCCAGCACCCATAGCATCCAGAACACAGTCCTTCTGTGTCACGTGAGATCTAATTCTCGTCTCACGATATCTCGGCAGGTTTACTGGTTTATGGTCTCACACTCTATGGCGCAGGCTCTCACGCTACACATTTCACAAAGCTTCATCAGGGGTGTAGTGATTAGCATATGTCAAAAGTAATTTATGGAATAATGTAAATTAAGAGAATGTAGTAAAGAAGGGATAACGGGGCCTCCACCCCATATTTTTACCCGCCCATTTATAATTTTTTGATTTTTTCTTTAAAAGGTGAAAACACGAGTAATGAAGTTGCAATTTACAAACAGGAAAATCTGTGAACAAATGTGTATAGGATGATACCGTAGATATTTTACCTGACTGTGTTTGAACCACAGAAATCCCTTACGTTTTTAGCATAATGTTATCGCCATTTTACGTATCATCGAAGGGATTTGTGTTACGATACTTTCGCGTTACAACAAAAATTGATACATTTTAATGGAAGTGTTGCTTAGTCATATGCAAATCCTATGCTGATGAGAAGATTACCTAACAACCTAAGATCCTCAGACCTCATGTTGGTGCATGGAAATAATACTACGATATTTAAGGCCTTCCAAAATCTGGTCTTGCCAATATCTATAGATTATCATTGAGTGATTTCTGAGAATATTCTAAAAGCAATGTACTAAGTACTGTGTATAGGACTTAACGCTTTCATTACAAAAGGTTAATTTATTTTATATATTTTTTTTTTGCTCCCGTGAATTTTATTTAATCACTATTTCATTTAACGCATTGTCCTTTCCTCCCTTTAGACCAGGGGCGGGGAACGTCAGGCCCGAGGGCCATAATAAGGCCCCCGAAATCATTTGTTCTGGCCCTGCTAAGGCAACTGCTATAACCAGGGTCACGCTAAATTTTAAAAAAATGGCCGCCGCGCGCCCGATCGGGAGGAGGATGTGTGAGGCGCCGGCAGCCCTACACGATCCCCAGCAGCCACTGTACTAGCCCCAGCAGCCACCGTACTTCCCCCGCAGCAGTCCCCGCACTTCCCCAGCAGTTCCCCCCGCACCTACCCCAGCAGCCGCCCTACACGATCCCCCCAGCAGCAGCAGCAACTACCAGAAGTAGGGGGGGGGGGGATCTGTGTGCCTGCATGCCTGCCTGTGTGCCTGTCTGTGTCTGTATGGCCCACGAACGATGTTATAAATATCCAAATGGCCCTTGGCAGAAAAAAGGTTCCCCACGCCTGCTTTAGACAGTCATCTGCATTGGGTCCTTTTAGTGTTTGGACATAATCTAACATTCATTTGGTTTTTATAACCAAACCATGTTTGTATAACTTATTGTTATTATATGGTTTTCATTGACACTGTATACATGTGTATCTCAGAGTGACTATTGATGAATATCCATTATGTCTGTTTTTACAGCTTAGAATTATTTATTTGGATAAGATATTGACTTCTTGAAATATACATCTTTTTCCATTTCTAAATAATTTACATGTATGTTTTACAAATCCTTCTTTTTAGCACGTTTACATGTCAGCAGATGGCATTTCATTATTCATTTGTTTTTAATTTATCATTATGTTGTATATATATTTTCTCCTTGCCCCTCCTATTTATGTTGTTGGGTGTTTATTATTTTTGTTAGTTTTTGTGAATTGTCTGTTTGTTTACTACTCACGTTAATACTCTTATCACTGAAGTACCCACGTTGAAGGGTTAATCCCAAGTGTGCTATAGATTAGCATAATTACTAGGGAGTATATAAGGGGGTGTAGTGCCTCCATGTTTCAGCCTCTGATGAAGTCAGAACAAACATTCCTAAGCGTCATTACGCTTTTATTACTGGGGGAACTAGGGAGCCTAGGAACTTTGAGCCATGCACTGCGTTCCAGAGGAAGAGCTTTGTGGGCCCACCACCAAAAGCGGATACGCGTCATCAGCCCAGCTAGGAAGCAGTGTTTCTTACATTGGCCTCACCTGATACCTGAGGAATGATCCTATTCTCTTCTATGCTTATGTATCAGCTACACTTTTGAGTAGTTGGATTACTTTAGTGCCAATAAATTGATTTTATTTACGGAATCACGGTATGGAGCCTGCACTCTCCTTCTTTGTTTTATATATATATATATATATATATATATATATATATATATATATATATATATATATATATATATATATACCTCAACAATATTATTTAAAAATAAATAATATTATTTATATAAATGAAGGAAGGACATTTTAAATAATGGAAAAAGTTAGTAAGTGTTAAAACGTAAAATGTCTCAATATTATAACAACATTTGCATTAGGTTTTGGTTGATCGTACATGAGTATAGAGTCCATCGCATATTTTATAATGCGTGTTAAGGATTAACCAATGCGCATGTGCAGTGTATTAGCGAATGTGTCTCAGACATGAAAATCCCTGTTAATAGTGCTGCTACTTTTATGAACAGATGTTATTTTGCATCGCATTAGCTTTGAGGATAACTGTTAAAATGAAGAAAAATAACATCCGCACCCAATTTCGGTAACAAGCGTCATTAGCGCAAAAATGACGGATAAGAAGTGCATTTTGAAAATTCACTATGGCAAGGTATTATTGTTACAAATGTATAAAGACTAAAATAAAGTGAGGGTAAGATGTAATTGGAGTAAATAGAGGCAAATAAATCAAAGCCCTCACAGCTCCAACTGTATGTCAGGAACAGTAGGATGTTTAAAAAAGCATTAAGACTCATGCAGGTGCCAGGCCAAAGTGTATATAGTACGAAAGCCCAAATGACAGTGACTGGGTTATAGTAAATGAGGTTTCATTTTTACAACAATGGGTTAGGTTACCATCTTTAAAAGAAATGCTGCATGGGCAAAGTTAATAAATAATCATTAAGTCAATTCTCAAATTCCTTCATATTTAAACTATAAAAGAATGTAGAATTTGTACAAGTAGAAAAGTAAAACAGATATGTTTGTTTTTTTTTTCATTTTGATAGTCCAGTCGTCAGCGGAGCCTTTTCACAAAATACACTTGTATTCCTCAGTGCAGGAGGAGAGAGCATAATAACATGGCCTTGATTACCTGTGAGTCAGGGTTTGGCCAAAGTCCACGTCCATGCTGATGGAGAGCTCGCATGCTACGCGATGAGTTACATTAGGGCAATGAGAACGTCTATGCTGCACGTGTGTGACGGCAGGAGCTATGCTTGGAGGCTATGCGTCTTGCTAGCGCCACGGCCGGGTCACGTGAGCGGTTCACCCAATGAGGGTGAACCAGCTCCAGGACGTCACTGCCATGGCCCCCAACACACCTCCCCATCGCGTCTGTCTGCAGGACAGAAAATCTCTCCTGCTGCAGGCAAGCGGGGGCGCACGCAGCATGGACGAAGCCTTACTTTGCTCTGAGGATGGGTTAGGGCAGGGGTGCTCAACTCCAGTTCTCAAGATCCTCACAACAACTCTGGTTTGCAGGATATGCCTGCTTCAGCACAAATGGCTCAATCAATCAGTCCCTGCTTCAGCACAGATGGTTTTGACCTTTGTCTTTGACTGAGCCCCTGATTGAGCCACCTGTGCTTAAGCTGAGATATCCTGAAACCTGACTTGTTAGGAGGGCTTGAGGACTGGAGTTGAGCACCCCATGGTAAGGGCATAGGTAAAGATGACCCAAATAAGGGAAAGTGCCAGAGTAGGAAGAGGGGATGAAGGTAAATTAAAGAAATTCTCTCGAAAGGAACAATAGGCAGATGAATACAAGAAGCTGATCACTTTGTCAAAGTTGCAGTACGTAGCATAGTAATTATGTGTATCTAAAAAGTCTCCTATCTGTGAAACTTGCGGAAAACAGCACACAATGTATTAGAGAGAAATGGAAGGAAATACACTTTTGTTCTTGATCATTTGGGGGGTTTTCTGCAGTCGTAAGACGTTGATAAACAACAACTTCAGAAGGCTGAGCCTTCTCCATGTATGTACTCTGACCTCCTCCATCCATGTCAGGTCTCACTAGCATGGACAATCTGATGCCTGCTTCTCTGCTACCCAACATGGAATAAATCAGGACAAACATAAATAACCAAAGAGAATGCAGGAAGAGTATCCCAACAATCAAGATAGGCAAATATATAATAATAATAATAATAAGAAGAAGAATACAGATAATACACATGAACATATTACTAAATGTGCAGATTAAAATAGTTGTAGAGATTTAATTCAATTTCTAAAAGTTTACGGTACCTGGTGATGAAGAAGCAGCTCATCAACAAAATGCTTCACTTCAGAAAAAAGTAGATGAATTAAAGGTCCTCTTAATATTCGGCATCTGCCCAATAAAATAAGGCACTTTGCCATAGATTGCTGTATCTGAAACTAAATATGTAAAAAAAAATTGAAATTAAATCTATCTATCAAAGTTAGAATAAATCAAAGAATAGAACAAAATACTCTTAAAGTGGCATGCTGATTGACACAACATACACATAAAAATGCAATTAAGTTCTGTGTCATGAGGACATGGGTGTATGACTATTTAATATGTTCTGCAAATAAAACAATGCTAAAATACTAACAATTGTCTGACTGTAGAGTGGGACACGTAAAACAAAATTCACTTACAAGCACAATTGCTATAAACACTGGAGAAGAGTGAAAAATCATATTTAACATTTGCAATCTGATCAGCTAGCACCTGCAAAATGTTACATTCTGGAGCTGTAAGCAAAGTTGCTTGAAGTTGTAACTACAGAGCAACCTTTAACTCATCCCTAAATTTCTGATTGGTAGCTACATTTAATTAAATGTCACCCTTTGAATTTAGGTGTACTACTTAGTTATAAGACATTACTGCTTACTGTGGCAGAACAGTTTCACAAAGAGTAGAAATCGTCGTAGTTATTATGTCTGGTTAAGAACAATACAAGCATTTTTACATATAACCTTATATTATACAAATTCAGGTCTCTGCATTTAGGCTGACCAGTTCACTATTGAAAAAGTAATTTCTCAACAGATGGATCAGGAGATAGTAGCTTTGGATATGCCAGAATTTTCAGGAAGAACTGTTTAAAAGAGCTGCAGAGATGAAGCTGTATGTCTATTAAGTCACTGTTTCTGATTGGCTGTTAAATCCTGAAGCTGCCTAGTGGGTATCTTTGAAGATGGCATATAACCAATCCTTAAGTAACAACAAAGCCAAAAACATTACCTACACCTAGAAAAGGCTAGATGAAATAAATGACAGATATATTATCCTCATATCTGTAGAGTAAAGTATATAATGAATTATATATATATATATATATATATATATATATATATATATATATATATATATATATAAAACACATACACAAATAGAAAGAAAGAGAAATGTGTTCATAGAGTTGATTAATTTAAACAATAACTAACATTTTTTATGTATGCATGTTATGAATAATACAAAACGTGAAACTTGAAAGAAACAGTGTATGTCTGATACAATGAAATGTAATGGAGTGTTTCTAGATAAGAAAATAAAATTGTAGAATATTTTTTACCAATTTGGGAAAATAAACTACAACCCTTAAAATATATACATTTGTAAAACCCAAAATATGGAAAAAGTTTGAACAATAACCTCTAGACCAGGGGTGTACAAACCGTGGTCCATTTGGGATAACCCGCATCTGTCCACCCTCCTCTTCCGCCGGTGTACACGCCCAGAAGTCAGCACCATCCACCGCATCCACCCACTGTGCGACTGGTGACCACCCCCCACCTCCCAGGATAAAATTCATAGGGAGACCATGTGACTGCGTAATGCTAAAGACCCCAACAGTAGGATAAATGAATTAATGAATAACCAGATACTTGTAGGGGGGACCCCTAAACATAAACTTGATAGAAGACAGGTACTGGGTTGCAGTCCCGGATGGTAAGCTCACTAATAAGTGACGCTGTTGTTAACAATAACACCAGGAAGATTGAGCATAATAACATCCTACAACGTACCAATTGTCTAAATAAAGTCCTGAACAGGAAAACATGAAGCAAGCGATTGACTCACTCTGAGTGCTGCACAGTCCATGCGATCCAAAGGTGAGGGTTCCCCAGGTGTGCTTCCGGCCAAGGGGTATGCTAGTAGAGGAGAAAAACTGGAAGAGCACTACTGTAGGTATCAAAAAAGTAGAAAGGTGGGTGCGTATCCCATAAAAAGATTATTTATTGGTCATGGAAAAACAGGGCAATGGAGAGTCCTACCAAAGGCTCTCCATTGCCCTGTTTTTCCATGACCAATAAATAATCTTTTTATGGGATACGCACCCTCCTTTCTACTTTTTTGATACCTACAGTAGTGCTCTTCCAGTTTTTCTCCTTCTCTAAAATGCATAGGGGGAAGAACGGGGGGGATGGGTGGAGGGGGGAAATTGAGTGATAAAGGGTATCAGGGATTTCCCTGATGGGCCTTGAATGCTGGTTTCCGCACTCCCAGGCTGGAGTTCTGCCTGTCTGCCACCAGGATTGTTGATTGTGTGTTTCGGTTCTTACAGGGATCCTTCTGAGGCTGCCAATTACCTCACAACCCAGCTTGTTACTGACTACCGCTACCTGTCTCTGACCACTGCTTGTCCTCTGATAAGATCCACCTCCTTACTAGCCCGTTTCCAGCAACTGGACTCCAGTCCTGCAGTCACTCACCGTGACTGAGGGTATGTGGGGGAGAATTGAGTGAGAGGAGGAGGGTGTGGGCAGCAGGACTGGGGCCTGCCAAAACATTTGTGTCCATTTATTGGCACGTCTGAAAAAAAGGTTGGCCAACCTGATTTGGACTTTATAGGGGTTCTTATAAAATTTCCAAACATAGCCCTGGTTCCTGGTCTTCCAAAACTTGTGTAACCTCTCCAGGGGTCCTTTGTACAAAGCATTTCAAATGGCATTTGTGGTGTAAAATTTAAGTAGGAAAACCTCCAATTTTATTGCGCTTGTGTGCACCTACAGTATGTGCTAACCTTATTTTTCTCAATGTACACCTTAAGTGTCAAATATGGTTTAATAAAATATTTTGGCACACAGAACTGTAATGCCCGTAGTGCCACTGCCCCTCCAGCATGCTGCAATCATTTACTGCAAAATATTAAATTAAATGTGCAGTAAAATCGTCCTCTAGGTTGAACCTGGCATGACCCTGAAAAGTATATTTATATTGTTAGTTCAGAATTGAATTGCCATGTATCAACAAAAATGTATTTGTATGCAGCATGAATGTTTCACTATATAGGTTAATAAAATGCATTATTTTCCCAATATGGCCATTAGGCTGCGCTTATAGTGACGGCGACAGATGACGTCACCGTCTCCATTGCGAAACTTGTAATCTGTTTTGGAGACGTCTCTGGCTACAAGGGGAGTGACGTCAGGCAAGGGGGAAGGCAGAGAGGCGGATATCAGAGCAAGGGGGAAGGCTGAAACCGAGAGGAGTTCTAATTTCTGTTTGTATGCTGAATTTATTTTACTTTTACTTTAAATTACGGGACAATTTACTATTTTAAAGATGTTAATATAGCGTGTTTCAATTGACAGACACACACACAGACACACATCTCCCCTCTCCCTGTAAATCACACACACATCCCACCTTTCCCTGCACTCGCACACACATCCCCCCTCACCCTTCACACACACGCGCATGCACACACACACACACACACACACACACACACACATCCTCTCCCTGCACTCACACACACACACATCCCCCCTCTCCCTGCACTCACACAAATCTCCCTTCTCCCTGCTCTCACACACACACACACACACACACACACATCCCCCCTCTCCCTGCATTCACACACACACATCCCCCTCTCCTTGCTCTTCACACACACATCCCACCTTTCCCTGCACTCACACACACATCCCCCCTCTCTGTGCATCAGAAGCTATCTGATTGGTTTATAGCCGGTCACATGGTGAGACCGTCGCTGTAAAAATCTAATTCTACTGACTACAGAGATTTTGGTCGCTACGTCACTGTCGCGCCTACTATATTATATACTGTGCATGCAATATATTGTATATAATGTATACCATGTTCATTTATGTAACTATTTATTTGTAACCATGTATTATTTGTCATCCTAACTCTATGCCCAGGGCATACTTGAAAACGAGAGGTAACTCTCACTGTATTCCTTTCTGGTAAAACATTTTATAAATAAATAATAAGCACATGCGACGGATTCAATGCATTTGTTTTGACGCGACGTCGCGTCGCTATAAGCGCAGCCTTATAAATAATGTTGCACTAATAATTTAGACTTAACTCTAAATACAAAAATGCACATCATTCTGTTTTAATTTGAATTGTATTAAATCAGGTATTTCAACATAGCGCAATGTGTCAAAATTCATGAAGATACATAACGACCTGTATACATATGACACAGATTTTATCAAGGTTTGTACAATAAGGTTTGTTGTTTAGCACTAAATGTAGTAGCGCAAATATGATCTTACTGCATAGGCCCCAGGAGTCATGTGATTTAGACACTGCAGCCTGCTTCTTCTAGAAATCAATTAATTGGTAGCTAGTCTTCAGTTTACGAAGCTGTCATCAGCCTACAGCCATCTCTCATCCGGATGCTGCAGGGTCAGAATAGGCCACAGCGAAAGCACCGGTTCTCTTTTTTTCCCATGAATAACTTATTGGAATTTATGGAGTATGGTTTCATAATAATTTTGTCTGTGCTTCTCAATTTAGATTTCCTGCAATTCCATTAAAAGGGATGGGGATTTTTATTACCTGTTATAACGCTGGGGAAAAACAGCACTGAAAAAGATAAAGCACTCAAAAACATCTCTTAGCACCATCACATACAGTATAAAATGCTGGCAACTATATATGTATCATAATATATATATATATATATATATATATATATATATATATATATATATATATATATATATATATATATATATACATACAGTATAGGCTGGTAGAGTAAAGAAAGGAGACTTGCGATCGCTGTTTACAAATATCTATTGTTACAGGATATACGGTAACTTTATCATAAGCAATATCCTAATTGTATGATAAAAAAATACTTAATCTCATTTTCACAGTAATTTCAGATATATCACACACAATCTGTATCTCTTTAGTAGGAAGTTATATTTTTTAGATAGAAGTGTTCACACAGTAATAACACGTTTTTTTTAATGTAAAGTAAAAGTTAGGTTTTAAATATGTACGATAAAGCTGGTGATATTGGGTGCAATATAAAAGGATATTTTCTTTGTTGTTGATATTGCAGTTACATTTCTCTATTATTGCTGCACCTATCACATTTTTTACTGTTGTGCTGTAGTGAGAGCTCCCTTCACTTGAGTGTAATCAATAAAAAACCTTAATTCAAATTTATACTACTGTTGATTTTAGAAATACATTCTTTACCATTGTTCAAAGTAAAAAGAGAGGTTACATATTCTTTTTCTGCTTTTTAAACATGTCAAGCGGTTTCATCAGGAAGTCCATTTAGATCCCTACTGGATCTGAGAGGCAAAGGTTTGAGTTTGCTGGGTGTACATTATCAGCTCTTTTAAAAGTGACTTTGGGATGAGATGAAAAAGCAGACTTTAAGAGGGAATGTTCAAATGTTCAATAAAAAAACTGTTCTGGCTATAATGGGCTGAACTTCTTTTTTTCCTTTACATTTTTCTCTTTGATATCTCCATATTTAGATGTATCTATTACATGTGATCTACAGTATTGGTATTTTTGGCTTTGAGATAGGATTTTGAAATAATATCCTCCTTTATCCCACCAAAAAAGTAAAGTAAAGATGACTGTCTTTCCAAATTTTGTTCAGATGTCTAAACTGAGTGTAAGGAATATTTTGCAAAAATTACAGTAGGATGATGATTGCTGGATGCTTCAATGTAATTGTTAAATGTCCTTAAATTCGCTTTTTCTATAGACTCACGTCAGCATAACAGAATTCAGCATTCTTGTCGTTTGCACATAAAAACAAAACGTTTATTTTGAAAATAATTACTTACATACAAAAATAGTAAGAATGACGATGGTGATGTTTCAAATAGATTGATATTCTTAAGAATAGTTCACATAGTAACCTTCTTTCTGTTAATATTCTCTCCAGGTATTAACATGTCCTTTCTCCTCTTCATGGTCTTTCTTCCTCTGGCCTTCCTTCTTTTTCTAAACTCACTAAGCTCACTGCAGTATTTATCCATAAAAATCCACCCAGTCAGCCATTTTAACCTTTAAAATGTTATATCCCAACATGGTATTCCCATACATTACTGATGTCATATGAACTACCCCTGAACATATAAGTAGTTTCAAACTTGCTGAATGGAATAGTCTTATGCCAGCATTTTTCCCAGTTAGGACTTACAGCTGTTCAACAACTTGAGAACACGAATTTACTTTTTGGGTCAATTCTGTCTGTCAGAATAGATTTGACCTTTTACTTAGAATACTTCACATGTAACAAAATCTACAGAAATATTGGAACAACTGTATTGTATCCTCTATGTAATTCTCCAATACATATGGAAATGTATTCTCCAATGTTCAATATCTGAATATACAATCAGATAATATATATATGAAGGAAAGTCCAGACTATTATACTGTATACTTTAACATTCTGCCTTTGATAACAGATTCATTGATTACAATATAATTATTGCTAAATTGGATTTCTTACAGTAATTATTACATGCAACAGATTTAAGATAAATGTCTGTATCAGCCGACTGATTTAATCTAGACATTCAATAGATTTTGCATGACTCTTATTTGTAAAAAACAATCCCAATGAGTTACTATTAAGATGATCAAACATATTTGTATATGTATATGTATTAACACGATCATGTTCTATCCCATTCCAGATAATAATGTACCGTAGTCTAGGAAATGGCCATATAGAACCAGATTTTCCTTATATAAATTATTAGCCCAAACTGAAATTTTTTCCTAATATGCAATAAAAAGAGATTAGCATATCTTGGGGAAATCTGGTCCCAACTGCCATTCCACTGATCTACAAAAATAATTCTTTAGCAAACAAGACATAATTGTGTCTAATTATAAACATGATACTAGAGACCAAAACACTTGTTTCATTAATGCCATATCTGTTTAATTTTCCAAGCAAAATTAAATTGCTTCAATCCCTTTGTTGTGCTCTACACATGTGTATAGTGACTGTACATCACCTGTGGCCCATGGATAATCTGCATTCCATTTAATATTGGAAACCAAATCAAGAACATACACAGTATCTTTTAAATGTTTAGCTGTTCTAAATATGTTTGCCAAAAAAGTCTACAAATTGTGATACATTTGAAGTCTTAGGCCTCGGGCATGGTCAGCGCTTATGCGCTGACCCGTGCTGAGGTGCGCTGCTGCTCGGCACTGAGCCCCCGCAGCCGCAATGAGAGCGGCTATAGCAGGGGCTCGCGCGCACGTCCGCACGCTTGGGGAAGCGTGTGTCTCACGGAGGATCAAATTTGGCGCTCGCCGGAGCGCAGGGCCGGTCACGTAAGCGGTTCGCCCAATGAGGGCGAACCAGCTCCGTGACGTCACTGGCCCGCCCCCAGACCCGCCCCCGATACGCCCACGGACGGTACGCTGTGTAAGGCCAGGGAAAGGAGCCTCAGCGCGCCTCCGCCCGCATTAATTCACTATGTCCCAGGCCTTAGACTTGATGCCTAAGAAAAAGTAAGTCACAGAACTCCTTCAACTTCAATTCTTCAACGATATATTTTTTTTAACATAGGATTGAACCAGGGGGTCTCCGGATCTGAACCCCATTAATTTCAGCTCTGGTGATCCTTTGCTACTGGATATACAGTTGGGTCCTGCTTCTCGGCGTTTCGCTTCTCAGCGATCCGCCAATACAGCGGTACCGAGAAGGGGCCGCCATGTCCGCAAATGCGCAGAAGGGGGACGGCCGCGTTTGCGCACGCACGGAAGGGGGACTGCCGAATCTGCGCATGCGCAGAAGGGGTAGAAGACATGGAAAATCGCCAGTGGACATAGCAAACACTATGTTCCACTTTTCGGCGATTTTCGCTTTTCGGTAGCACCCTGGAACGGAACTCTACAGGCCAGTAGAAAATATTGACATCATCAGGTTTGGCTTCCTATTGGCCAACGTGACGTGGTAGCATTAAACATTGCAAAGATACCACAACCCCCATTAGAGGTATGTATCTCGGGAAGAAGGTGGTCTCCAAAGCTAAAACTAATGGGGTTCAGCTCCGGAGACCCCCTGCTACAAACCTATGCAAAAAAAATAATTTAAAAAAGTGCATGAATTGCTCCTTTGACAGACCAGCGCCTTGGGCCTACTCAGCACTTCTATTGGTCATGAAAAATAAACCGTAGTCCACCGCCATTTACGTACTCAACGCATTACACCAGTGGACTCAAATCTTGCAGGTGCATTTCATACAAATCTCAAATTAACGTGGCAGGTACTGTAGTGATAGAGTAAACCGCATACCGTTGCCAGACCAACAGAACGCCAGTCGTATCAAGCCAATGGCGCTACATTGCCAGACAACGACCCAAACTGTTTAGCATTAAGACAGACAATTACCACAAGAATGAATGAACACAGAAAAATATAAAAGTATTAATGCAAATAAATCATAAATCATATAAGCCAGCAGGGAACATCACATCATTTTAAATTCTTTACATCTCATACTAATCATATCCCAAAAGTAATCTCAAAAAATCACTTGTCACATCACAATATGCAGTCAAACCCCTTTCGGATACTGGGATATCCCTCTACATGTTCTATTGATTGTATTAAACAGTTCAGCGACAGAAATAAGTTGTTAAAATGAAGGGAAGCCTTCTGGATATAGAAGTAGGACACCATGGTCCCTAAAGGGATGAACCGTGATTACGTTTGATCAAAATTCTTATCAGGACAGTAATCTAGGGATATAACGAAATGATGTAGGTCAGTCCTTCTTAACCCTGGTGACCAGTAGTTGAGGTACATTATGCTGAAGGATATATGTAATAATCTTCTTTTTCTGTCAATTAATTCTATCCATCTAAGGTCACACCTCTGTCCCTTTCCATTTTCAGATTCCAAATCAGTGGCTGCAAGGAGACCATGGGCTGCCCTTGTATTTGGAAAAAGTCTACTGCATATTAGAACTGGTCTCCAGGTATTCTTATTCTGTACAATACCAGTGAAGAAAAACAGGATATACATAGTGATTTCACGCATGACAACAGGGTTCACTGCTCATCACATGATGAGCTCACATGTAAATGGTGACTTGAGAAAATCCCTGCATTGAATTCTGCACTTAAGACCTTTCTATCTTATGTTAGCAATCTCTCTGACACACTGTAGAGTCATTAGCAGGAAATTGTGTATTAGTCTTTTTTGTATTTTTTTTTTAAATATATAACAGATCGAGTCGCAGAGCTGTTTGATACAATCAATAGAAAGTTTCAATAACATTTCCTTTACGTGGTTTTGGATACAACATAGACTTGCTTGCAAGGAGTGTGTAGCATCTCAGATTGATCTATTGTATCAATAATAGGAGATTCCCGATTCAGAACAAGATCATGATTAGTGGAGTCAAAATCTGAATTGGAAATACTCTGAGACACCTCTAATAGTGATATGATTTCTCTCAAATATTCCTGTGGACGGACGTTCACAGAGGTACACAATTAGGAGGCTTTATAATGTGAAATTATAATAGGCTTTATTGTGCCTGTTCCTTTTCATCAGGAAAATTATCCAAACACAGGGGGGGGAACAAAGCTTCCATTCACTTGGGAGTATTTCTAGTGAAACACTATGCAATAATTCACATCTCCCTTAGTCAAGCAGTTCTCGCAGCCCCAAAACATATAACATGACATAAGCAGATATAAGCAGTCTCTTAAGAATAAAAGTCTTATCTGTTTCATGGAGGGAAAATCTCACTTCCTGGTTCAGCTTCAGGTGTAGTAGTTTTCCCTGTGTCTTGAATTCAGCTCTGCTGTGCAGAGCTCAAGACCGGTCAGCTCCAGAGATCTGGGTTTCTTTTGGTCAGTCTCTCCTGGGACTCAAGAACCTCTGCTCTGTCTCTCCAAAGGTCAGCTCTCAGTCAGAGCTAGGGAGGAGTTACTTCCTGTCTCAAAGGCAGGCTTTTTCTACTACCTGTAATCAGGCAGGTGGTGCTAGTTAATTTGCTACCAGCAGTTAACCACCACACTGCTGGATTAGAGGCACTTTTGTGAACAGGGATAAGTCCCCTTTTACATACCTGCCCTGTTTGTGGGAAGCTCGGGCTTACCACGGCCAAAGCCCATCCTTCTACTCTCATTCAAGATCTTTCTGTGACTTGAATGAGAGTGGATGGAGGATGAGAACCCTCGGTCCCGCTGGGATTGGAGCGCTTTCTCCAGTTTATTTTTGTCTCCTCCCGAAGGTGCTTGAGATCAGCACTCAGTCGCTCGAGGAGGACTTTTTCCACGTAAAGTCTTTTTATCGCGTGCGTGGTCAGGAGATTTCTGTTGCGTCGGGCACTCCTCTTTTTATAGACAAAGTGTATGGCAACAGTTGTAGAGCAGTTAGGACTAGCCCTTAGAATTTTCTGCTCTTCTCCACACCACGGAGTCGCCAGTTCACCTTCTTTGGGACTGAGTTGCACCTCCACCTCCTTTTCCAGAGAACATCCTATTTTTTCAGCTTCCTCAGCTAAGGATTCTTCTGGCTTTGATTCTGCACTCCTACCTCTGTTTGTTGCCTGTTGGGCAGCTGTAGGTTTGGCTAGTGCTTTCTTAGGTGGCTGTATTAGAGTCTCCTTCATATTCTGGAGCTCCGTAATTTTTGTTGTCAAGGTTGCCGCTGCGTCTGTTTCCTCCTTGGTGTACTGACTCAAGGGAATGGAACAGTCTCTCTGTCTCTCCAGCTCTTGCTCCAGTTTCTGAGCCTTCTCACACTCCCTCTCATACAGAGTCACCTGGTATCGAAGCTCTGCCTCCAATGATGCTCTGAAGACATGCAGCGTGGCCTTTAGCTCCTCATACTGCTCTGTGGGGACGTACTGGGTATTCAGACGTTCCTGCAGCGCTTGTACCTCTTTAGCAGCCTGCAGCTTTTCTTCCTGCATCGTTTGCTGCTTCTCCTCAGCATACTGGAGGTGTGTACACAGACCTTGCAGTTGGTTCTGCAGTCGGTGCTCTGCTTCAAACATTTCCTCTTTCAAAAGTTTATTTCTTTCTTTAAGAGCCTGCAGCTCTTCATTCTTTCCCTTGACGTATTCTGTCAACTCAGAATTTTCTTTTTTCCATCTTAAATTTTCTCTTTTTTCACTCTCTGTACTATTCAGGGCTTCCTTGCAGTCCACCTTCCATTTTTGCACATCTGCTTGGAGGCGGGCTGTCTCCTGGTGTGAGACTTCCCTCTCCAGGTTTAAGTTCTGAAGCTCCTTCTGGGAGACTTTGAGATCTAAGTTAAGATGTAGGATAGTTTTCCTTGAAATGTCCAGCGTCTCCGTGAGACTGTGTAGTTCCTTTCTGGAAACTTCCAAGTCTGTGCGGCAGCTGTTGGTCTCATGATGTGAGGCATCAAGCTCTATACGAAGAGTGTGAACCTCTTGCTGGAAGACTGTCATCTGCTTCAGTGCCTCCTCATACTTCCGCTTTAGCGTAGCCACCATTTTAACAGATTGGCTCTGCTTTTCATCCATGGCGGAGATAGTAGCCTTTGCAGTAGCTAGCTCAGTCTTGAGATCCTCCAATTCGGTCTTGGCCGCAGAATAAATTGCGAGCACAGTCTTCTGTAGCTCAGCATTATTTTTTCTCTCTCTTCCTAATTCTTCACAGAGCAGATCACAGTCATGCCTGGCAATTTTCAGGGCGTCTTCAGGGCTGGTCAAGGGATCGTCACTCACTGGTTCCGGCTCCGCTTCCCTGGGATGACTAGTTGAGGGTTCCTCACTGTTGGCACCGGACAGACACTTCTTTGGGGTACACAACTTCTGCCTTGGGCCCTCTAGATATTCGGTTAACCGTGGGACGAATTCTCCATTTTCTCTAGGCTGCAGGGCAACTCGGTCCCCCTTTTCCTCCACAGGATCTGCGGAGGTGTCTGTTCCTTCCACGGTAAGTGAAGAACTGCTTTTCTTTTTCTTCCTTTTTGATTTGGATGACACCGTCCCTTCAGGGATACTGGGGTCTCCATCTTCATTTGAAGTTTTAGCAGCTTCATTATATACGCCAGGCTTTTCTTGCAGCTGCTTTAGCTGACAGAAATATTCGGTGATCCACTGCTCCCGCTCTGTCTCCTGCTGATCATATTCGTCATCAAAGGGAGCGGTCTTTTCTGTTCGTGCCGAGTTTAGGCACCCCCACCATTCTTGGGGTGTTTTGTGGGTGTGACTCGGTTCGGGTTCCCCGTAAGAGATGTCTTCCTCTTTATTGGACTGGAAGGGCCACTCTTCCGTGGGGTAGGGTTCATTACAGGAACGCTGCATCTTGTCCTCCATTTTTAGGCTATCAGGTGTCATTTTCTTCCTGACCTCAGGAGGCGCTATTGCAGCTGTTGCCACTGTATTTGCTAGAACCCCCAATTGTGATAGTCCTACAGATGGACATATTTTGCTTGTAGAGGTCGTAGCTCTCACAGGCATCTCTGTAGACTTTTCTTTCTTGGGTAATTTTTTTTTTTTTTTTCAATATCAGCAGTACTGTGCATGCATTTTCTTTTATCAGGTATACAAGATTGTGCAGTTGCTAGGTAAAAAAGTCTATTTGCTATACACCATTTATTTGCTAGGTGCAATCCCTCCGCTTCAGCAACAGAATTTGGTTTTCTGCCTGAGTTCAGTAATGTAATTTTCAGTCTCATCTTTGGGTATTATGGCATTCACACTTCACACTCTGGGTGTCTGTTTTGCTCCCAAGATAATAGGCATACTTTTTTTACTTGCAGAAAAAAAAACATTCTTTGCAGTGGACTCAACACTCAGCAATTGGCTTTGAAAAACCTTTTTCTTTATAGGGCAATTTTACACTAAGCATTTGATTGCTAAAAAATCCCTTGCTTCAGCACAGTCTTGTATCAATGTTCACACTTTTCTGCATATACTCCATTCACAGCTGGTAGCCCTATGCGGTGTGGCAACCTTTATTTGCAAAATCAGTACCACTTGTGGGTCACCATCTGTATTCACTGCTTCAGCAAAACTTTTGAAAACAACAAACACCTATCCCTTTTAAGGGCTGACACTTCTTGAACCCTGACTATGGCTGGAAGGCAAAACCCCTATTTCAATGACCATATTACGCTTTGTGATAGGCAAATAAAGTTTTAGCTGCTTCAGCAGTCTCTCTCCTCTTGGGATTGGGGTAAAGAGTCCGTCTGTGTTTTTGTAAGTTTCAATGCAGTGTAAGTTTCAGTGCAGTGGTGTGTCCCTTTAATTCTGATCTCTGCTGCATGAGGTTTTTTTTTTTTTTTTTTTTTTTTTCAGACTGTTTGTAGGCAAAAAGCATAAAAAAAAATTTCACACAAAAATCTCCGGTCCTTTTTAACTACAAAGACACCTCTTGTCCCACCTCGGACACCATATGTGGACGGACGTTCACAGAGGTACACAATTAGGAGGCTTTATAATGTGAAATTATAATAGGCTTTATTGTCCCTGTTCCTTTTCATCAGGAAAATTATCCAAACACAGGGGGGGGGGAACAAAGCTTCCATTCACTTGGGAGTATTTCTAGTGAAACACTATGCAATAATTCACATCTCCCTTAGTCAAGCAGTTCTTGCAGCCCCAAAACATATAACATGACATAAGCAGATATAAGCAGTCTCTTAAGAATAAAAGTCTTATCTGTTTCTTGGAGGGAAAATCTCACTTCCTGGTTCAGCTTCAGGTGTAGTAGTTTTCCCTGTGTCTTGAATTCAGCTCTGCTGTGCAGAGCTCAAGACCGGTCAGCTCCAGAGATCTGGGTTTCTTTTGGTAAGTCTCTCCTGGGACTCAAGAACCTCTGCTCTGTCTCTCCAAAGGTCAGCTCTCAGTCAGAGCTAGGGAGGAGTTACTTCCTGTCTCAAAGGCAGGCTTTTTCTACTACCTGTAATCAGGCAGGTGGTGCTAGTTAAGTTGCTACCAGCAGTTAACCACCACACTGCTGGATTAGAGGCACCTTTGTGAACAGGGATAAGTCCCCTGTTACAGTTCCCCATGTGTGGTGTCGAAGAGGATGAAAATAGGAAAATATGTTTCTTCCTTCTTTGAAAAATATCTCTGCAAAGTTAATCTAAGAATTTTTTTTTTTTAGATCAATAAATAATTAAAAGCGATTTTGACCACAATTAGGTGCAAAAGATAGACCCTTGATTAAAGGAGATTTTTGTTCTGCAGTACTCAAGATATATTATAGATCTCCTCGGTATGTTTAGAATTTAAACTGGTCTTTTTGTGGATCTTGCTTCCTGCTCTAAAGCCTTTTCTAAAATGTCTCCTGTTTTTCACCATGGTGTTGGAAGTATACGTTATGTTTTTTTCATTTTCTTAACGGATAATTGTGAAGAAATGGGTGTCTGTTTGTTATCACAGTATTTCCTTAAAAAAAAGTAATCCTTGGGTATTGCTTCCAAATCTGGATATCAAAGAGAGAAATGTAAAGGAAAACATAGTTCACCACTTTTTAACATTCGATATAATCAATCAGACCAGTTGCCCACCTATGATATAAATGGTTTATTATATTTTACGTTATCACTTTTTATGTACTTATCACAATTTCATAATAACAGGTGGTCCTCGCTATACAGTACGTCAGTCTGTTAACCGTCAAACAAATGATGCGACGTCAGATAATGCATTCCGCTGAACTAATTTTCTGCCGATCACCGCCACAGATTAACATTCGATTCGCAATCCGACGGTCTGCAATATGACGGCGGTTTGTGGGATGGATTCCGGCAGATAATCAAGGACCACCTGCATTCACATTATATGTTTAGCACTACTTTGATATATATATATATACAGTGTTCGACAAACCTATACATTTGCTCGCCCCGGGCGAGTGGATTTAACCCCCGGGCGAGTAAATATTGGCCCAAGCAGCACACGTTTGGTACTAGGTGGCGAGTAGATTTTTTTTGTGTGGCGAGTAGATTGTTTGGTGATTTGTCAACCACTGTGTGTGTGTGTGTATATATATATATATATATATATATATATATATATATATATATATATATATATATATATATATATATATATATATATATATATATATATATATACACACACTGCATTAATCTTATAGTACAGACGGGCCTCGCTCGTACGGCAGGTTACGTTCCCTGCCGCCACCGTAAACCGAGAATCGCCAAAAAGCGTAACCGGAGATTCTAGGCTTGTGCGCATGCGCAGACTTGCAGTCCCCCTCTTCTGCGCATGCGCAAACTCGTTCTGCGCATGTGCAGACATGGCAGCCCCCTTCTCGGTACCGCCATATTCGCGGATCGCCAAGAAGCAAAACGCCGAGAAGCGGGCCACGTCTGTATACAGCACAGTATGTGTCTTCTCAAAGGAAGATTCCTCTTTTTTTAACGTTTTTTCCTTTTTTTATACTACAAAATTAGTTAATTGCTGTTGTGCTTTTAGACTTAATGTAGGTTAATGAATAGTTAATTCGATTGGCAGGTTGTTCCTATAGTTGCCAGATATAATAAATATCTAGCTGTGAATAGAGTAGCTTTTCCTTGATGAACTTGCCCAGGGTAATGAAACACAAAATGCATTGGGAAGGGATTCACACGTGCTTAGTACGACATTGGAACGTGCCACATCATGTGCAAGGTAGGTGAAGCCTGATCTGGGACATGGACCGAATGAGACTTTAACAACTGTCACCTAATTTATCGGGAATAACTGTCAGATAAGCCATTTAATTATCTCACTGCAATCATTCCCATTGCATTAACTATTGAGGATACCTATTAATCTCTTCATATGATCATTCACTCACCAGTGGGACTAACCACTAAGACTAATCACTTGGACTTTGTGTTTTTTGGTTATACAGTACACGTGACTATCTGTTGTCACAAGTGCATATTTACATTTTTTTCATTTACACAGAAGTTAACGCAGATTTTATATTTTCTAACTTTTCTAATATGGCTTCATGGTCATGACCAAATCCTGAAGACTAACGCATTTTTAGATTGTGCCTGTCCACAGTCTTCTTTTCTAAGAATGAGTATATCCACAGGTTTGAAATCTAAACTTCCCAAACTTTGAAGTTCATTTGGAAAGTTCAAGTAAAATATACATTCTAATTTTAAACAAAACCCAAGAAAGGCTCATCCTCTGATATATATATATATATATATATATATATATATATATATATATACAGTATATATATATATATATATATATACATACATACATACATACATACAGAGATAGCGAGAGAATTATTAAATTGGGCAAACGTTTGAAAAAAGAATTCTAAAATGATTGCCCAAATGTCTCTTATTTTTTTTTTTAACAGAACGAAAAAAAGTGACTGTACCCATCCTTACTTAAACCTTAATTTCAATGCCACAGGGAAAAACATGTCACAGTAATGCTGACTGAATAATTAGTATAACATTGACAGTACTGCATCATAATTAAGTGAGCCCTTTACATTAATGGTCTTGTGTTAAGTGCAAAAACACAATTCCCCTTTTAGCCATTATTATCTGACTTTAGTCCATTTAACATATTACAGCTCAATATCTCCTGGTTTGGGTGGTATTAGTTTACTGAAATCTCAATTAATATGAAACCAATTACAGAGTAATTGTTTTACCAGCAGATGGTTCAGCTGTGTTGATCGGAAAAGTGTGTAAATAGTACCGCAGCATTTTGGTGGTTCGAGGCCTGTAATAGATGTACTGTGTGTAATTACCCTTTAAATTGACAATATGTAAATAGATTAACATGGAACAGTAATTTTAAAGGGAACAGCTGGCAAGAGGTATTCATTTTCTGTTAAAGATAACAATTTGGATGGATGAGCAAAAACTTGCTAATTCTCAATCACTTTAAAATGGAAACGATCCCCATTGTTAGAAAACCACACACTAATCCATCCTATTTGATGTAGATCCTGTTAATCTTTTGGTAAAAACCCATGTCAGTGGAAATAGTTGCTGTTCTGAGGTTTGCTTATTGAGCCAGTGATAGACAATTGCTCATTTGAAAAACAACTATTTATCTGGGTTAATTTATCAGGATCCAACAGGCACATTTATGAAGTGCCGGTATGGTTTATCGCACCCAATCCGGCATTACCTCCCATTGAAGTCAATGGCGGTTAAAGCCTCCATGAGTGCGATAACACGTAAATGTGCCCCCAAGTAAGATAAAATGGTGCAAGGCACATAATTTCTTGATTAGCAGCCATTTGTATTGATGTGTGGCAAAGCTGCAACACTTTTTATTCTAAAAACATGGATCAAAACAATACATTATGCAGTTTGTGTACTTTTTGTATTTGACCCATCATGGACAGATGTCCATTATTGAAATTAAGGTCACAAAGCAACTTCGCACACACTTGTCACAAGTGGCCACATTTTGTGCTGCTTTCTACTTGCTTTGAAAATTTCCTAGAAAATGTGCACACAATGTGCTGTGAATTCATAAAAATAGCAATTATGATAGCGATGTTAAAAGTGGAGTGCATTTTGTTAAAGTGTGCCTGCATAAAAATGTATTGTTTGTGTCGAGTCTTAACCAGCCTTTGTTTTAATTGTTTCATTTTAGTCAAATTTGTGCCTAGGGAAATTTGTTGTTTCTAATGATACAAACAAACGTCATTAGACTTTATTTTTTTTTTTTTAACATGGCTGCTGTTTTTCTCATTCTCTGGAAAAACAAGACTTACAGTAACAAACGGCTTAATCAACGTACACGGTGTAATTTAAAGTACTTCAAAATTTGAAGTATGCATTACGTGGAGTGTGCTGGGTCTAAAAAGCTTTTTATATCACAGAAAAATAGTACAGCTCTGTTAGACTTTCTACACAAATTTACCACAAAACAAACGCATACACATTCTGGGGAAATAAATCTGTTTCTCTGATCACAGTCTTCTGCATGCGCCATCTGCAGTATAACACCCTCGCTCATTATCTTTGATTGACATTGCCAAGATGACCGTTTAGACACTTATTAGTCTAATTGATGTAATCGGTGCAAATTTAGGCAAATCAGCAGTTCAGCCAGGCCGATTTTTAAAAATTCCTTTTTGAACATCATTGGAAGGAGGTTCCGGAACTGAACCATGCTATATTTTTTCCACTGTGGAGATCCTCTTATTCCCAAAATACTTGTAGTTTCTGGTATCTGTGTTTAGAGCCCCTCCCCAAAAATGCAATATGGCTGTCAATACTCGCAGGTTCCGCTGGTCAATACAAAGTCGGAACGTCATTGGTTGTGGCTTCCTATTTGAAAAATACCGGAAGCCATCTTGATTTCTACTTAAAGCTGCAGTTCAGTCTTTTTTTTTTTTTTACTTCAATAGTTTCATGTGGGCAATCTCTAATTACCTAAAGAACTGCATAGCTGCCGGTCAATTCGTTCTCCGTCTATTGATCGGAAAAGTTTGGCGACATCTTTAAATATGGGGAATGTAAATCGTTGCTATAGGAACAAGCATACTTGTTAAAATAGAATACAAAAAAATTGGTCTTTCAAAGTTGTTGTTTTTTAAAATAGAAAATGCTAAAAGTATTTTTTCTTACTACAGAACTGATTTATTAAAAAAAACCCACACATGCAGGATATTGACTGAATTGCAGCTTTAAGGGAGTGTCAGCACATACAACCTTAAATATCTCGGAAGCTGGAAGGTCCCCAGATTTCAATATAGCGGGGAATATAGCTTCGGAGAACCTCAACCATGGTATTACAGCATGTTCAAAAAATTCTGTTTCACTTTTTGCTTCTTTAAGGGAAAAAATGAAAAAAATACTCTGACAGATCTTACATTTGGCATTTCTAATTCACCAACCCGTGAGAAACCATACAAAATGGTCAAAATCTTATTTCTGTTCTAGTATCTTCTTTTCTTTAAAGATGTCGTATTTCTTTTTCTTTAGAAATTAAACTTTTGGGGTTTTGCCTCCGAAGATGGAGTAAAACCAGAGAACCCAGGTATGTGCACTCGCCTGTTATCTAACTATTAAAGATAGTATACATAGTAGGAGACCAGCTTGGGACATTTACCATACAATGCATGTTACGACTACACAGGAAGGAGTGGCTCAGTGAGTAAAGACACTGACTGACACTGAGATTGCTACAGGGGAGCCTGGTTCAATTCCCAGTGTTGGCTCCTTGTGACCTTGGGCAAGTCACTTTAACTCCCTGTGCCTCAGGCACCAAAAAAAAAACATAGATTGTAAGCTCTACAGGGCAGGGATCTGTGCCTGCAAAATATCTCTGTAAAGCGCTGCGTACAATTAGCAGCGCTATACAAGAACATGCTATTATTATTATTACAAAAAATCCCCCCCCCCCCCCCCCATATACCCCTAAATAGGGTATATGAAATAACTTAAAATACTTTTAATAATAAAATATATAAAATACATTGGGGGTTAACCATCTAACAGTTAACTGTGCACACTTAAAAAGGTCACTAGTATTAAACAACTGTAGGATAAGAGGAATATGCTCTAGGTGGATACCTGAACTGCTTAGGTCCACACAAATTTAAGGAAAATACACATAATGTAATGCGTTTTGGATGTGATCCAGAATTGCTACAGTCCACCCTAATAAGGGATAATATAGCTATCCAGCCTTTTTGCCAATTACAGGGTATAGCGTCAATCAAAGGGCCACTGATATAATAGAAAGCTATAGCTGGCTTAATGTAGTATGTGCTAATGGAAATCCATTAGTCTGCAGCCACCGGATGTGGTCTCTTCAGTAACTTATTAAAGGGCCCAGGCCTTATATTGGCTTGGGCCATCGCAGAAGGCCTGTCATGGGGTCACATGGTACAAAATCATGTACCATGTGTTTCCTGCACTTTTAGATGACATCAGTGATTACTGATGTACAGTAATCTTAAGGTGTGGGAAACACATAGTACATCAATTTGTACCATGGGAAATGCATTCCAGGCCTATATAAGACCTGGGCTCTCCGAAATCCATAAAATACTGAAAAGGTCAGTTCTTTTAAGAACAGATGATAGAAGAACAGAAATACTTAGAGAATAAGACTCTTCAATCATCAACAGAGGATTGAGGGCTTCGTGGCAAATTAAGGATCCAACAGAGTAGCCCCAGTATGGCACTGGATTACAAATAATTGAGGCCTATTGCTATCGGGCCTGGATTGTTTCTGATTTTGGATTTTTTGTTTTTATGGTAGCCATTGGGTTTTGATTTTTTTTTTTAATGGTTTTGGGTGGAGTTTTTTAAGGCCACCATCGGGCTTTCAATAGTGTTGTTATGGTTTTGGGTGGTGGAGGATTGGTGGTCATCGGGCTTTAGATTTACTTTTTGTTTTTCTGGTTGGGTATCTGACCTTTATTGGATTAGTTCCGGGTGGCTTCAGCCATGAAGATAAGGATGGCCTTCATCTCGGCTGGGATAAGTAAACCAATTTGTATTACAGTATAGGTCAACATTGATTGCCAATGTGGCTATTTAGGCCTCCATTGAGACAGATTAGGTAGCCTCAGTGGAAATGAATGGATTTATGTTTAAAATTTATTTTTAAATTATGTGTTGGAAGGGGGAATGGGGGGTGCAAATACAGGGGATTTGTTTTCCCATTTTGAATGGCAAAAAGTCAAATTAGTCACATTTGGCTAATAGGGCTATTGTTAATAGTCCAGAGGGGGAGGGTAGGTTTTTTGGGGGGATGGGGGTCAGTCGGTGGTGGTTGATGGGGGAAGCTTGGTTAGGCTGCCCGTTGGAGTAAGGTTAATCCCTTGATTACCTCAGCTGTTAGTGCTTTACAAGCGACTTATGTAGCCAAGGGGAGTAGGTGGTAAACTGTAGTTAATTGTTGATATTTACCCCCTTTATGGTCAGCTAGTCATGGAAACCCATGACTAGTTGACCACTGGGGATACTAAGGGGCTAATACTGTAATGTATTTAAATAAATATTTTATTACCTATTTCAGGTTGGTTTAGGTTATCTTGCCCATGTATATAATGAGCAATATATTGGCCATTATATAGAAAGGCAAGATAGAGCTAACATTAGCTGAACTAGTTTACAAAAATACGGTATGTCTGCCGTTAATAAGGTTCCGATAAACGTTATGTGTGGTATGTGGTATTATGACTATATTTTTTTTACGGATCTGTCATTTTTAACGAACCCGATTAAAAAAATTAGTTTTTTTTAGCTGTGTAACATTGATGTATTGCACTCTAAAAATACAAATTATGGTGATAATTTTGCTTTTTGGGTTATGCTTTTTGGGTTACCGAAGGCTGATGTATCCATGCCTAAATCTTTAGATCTGTCATTTTATTGGCTCATGCTGCTGACTGCAGGAGCCTAAGAACACAGTGACAAAAAGAGGGACTCCAGCACATGAAGCAGCATAGATAAACAAAATCGCCACTTATGAAGATTGGAATTGCCATTAAAGTAAATATGGATAGATTAAACGTTTAACAATACTGTAGATAGTGTTTTGTGATACCTACTGTATCTAAAGGCCATCCTACACTTGGAGCACACAGCAGAAATGAAAGGCAAAGTCCTTAAGAGCACCAAAGTAAACAATGCTCTCCTTAAGAGGTTCCATTTTGTTCAAATATGCCATTTTAATCAGTCGTTTTGTCAAATAATTTTTAAATATCTGAATGCAAACTAGAAATAAGGAGGGTATATTCACTACCTTTAGCTACTGCATTTTGCAAGATGTTACTCTGTGGAAATAAGGTCCAGCTCTACCTTTCAAGGCAAAGAGATCTTACGTCTCACATTTTGGTCCTCTAGCACATGGGTGCTCAACTCCAGTCCTCAAGCTTCCCCCTCCCCCCTTCCAAACAGATCAGATTTTCAGGATATCTCAGCTTCAGCAGAGGTGTCTCAGAGGCTCAGTTTTCAACTGAGACACCTGTGCTGAAGCAGGGACTGATTGAATCATCTGTGCTGAAGCTGGGATATCCTGAAAACCTGAAGTGTTAGGGGGGGCTTGAGGACTGGAATTGAGCATCCCTGCCCTAGCAGGAGAGATACATCATTAGAGTTCCTCCATCACAGGACAGTCCGTAATTTAAAGTTACGGGAGAGAAAAGGGCATGCAGATGTGTCCTAAATTAAACATGCACCAAAAGCTGGACCTTTAACGGCACTTTGACAGTTACTTAATGTCACGGGAGACCAGGTTATTTACATCTTTTTACCAGAATCATTCATTGAGCAAAACAAGGTAAAGAAATAAATTGTAATTTATTTGGCATAAATTTGCATACACACAGTGAAACACAAAATACAGACGAAAACACACACTTACTGGGGGTCTAGGGTGGAAAACTTGACTTTCCTAGGTACTGGGACCCTATGGGAGAGTTTTACCCTGACCGGGACATAGCCCAGAATCTCCTAGAACTCAAATCGGCATGAAATTCCAGACGCCACAGCTACGTTACCTTCTGAGAAATTGGTCCCTCCTAACCGCAAGTCAGCCTGATTCTCCTGGAACTCAAATCAGCATGAAATTCCAGCCGCGACCGCTACATTAGTTTCTGAGAACTGAGTCAGGACTTAGTCTCTGGCGGGCAGGCTTTCTCAGGCTTGAAATCAAAGTCGGTTGCCTTGCTATTTTGAACAAAGCAACTTTGAAAAGCCTGCTCTATCAGCTCTGACTCAAGAGGAACACACAATCTGATTGGCTCATAGCTTATATAGCTTTCCCTGCTCTAGCTGAAACATAGAGGCAGAACTCAACAACCAATCGGCGCGTGGGAACTTTCACAAGGAGCAAATCAGAGCCATACTGGGTAGAAAAGCCGGGAAATTTGAAATAGCCAAGGGACAGGCGCAAGCCTGCCACATCTCTCCCAAGCTATCCCAATACCATCCGCTGGGCAGGCGCCCCTGGGTCGGGCAGAACAAGTGGCATCCCGGAGGACTGCCATTGATCTCCAGACCCAGTACTCCGCCTTTCATCACTAACCAAATACCGTTTACACCTCTGGGCATCCTCTGGCTGCTTTGAACTCCGATGACCAGCAGACATACCGGCGCCCATGGGTTTGCCCGGGCTGCCTGTTTGGACATGGATTCTGAATGTCTAAACATATTAAAATACACTTTAATAAACTCTGAGTCTCGGGGAACCCCTTCAGCTATGTGGGACTTTAGGTAAGGATCTTGGGGTTGAAAACTAGGTGTCTGGGAGACACTGTATGGCCCCAGTGCAACCCCCCCCTCCCCCCCTGGAACCCAAAAATAGTGCGAGTAAGCTATGGAGAATTCTAGGGTCATCGGTAACTTTGTCCCCAGACCTCCTGCAATCAAAATGGCTTGCTTTTCACCCCAAAACCCCACCTAAGACTTAGACTCCCAACGTTTGGAGTCTCTAGGGTACAGGGAAAATAAAATAAAAATGTTGTCTCTTTACAAACTTTCCCTTTGACTCAGTTTGGACTCTCAGAGTCCCCCCAACTTATGTATGGTTGGGCACCCACAAACCATATACTGTTTGTGGGTCACCTTGGCACTAGCTGGGGTACCCCCCTTAACCCAGGGATTCCCTCAGCTCAAGGGATACACATTTATCCCTGTGCCTCACTCTCCTTTCCGAGTTGTGCTGAAGCAGGGCGCCCTAGTGGTAAGTCGCGGTTATGTTTTCAAGGGAAGGTATTGCAGGGACAATGTGCCTACATGTATCCGAGCATCAGGCATAATTCCCGGATACATTTATTGGGGAACCGGTAACTCTGGACACCAACCTCCTAGGCATATTCGGCAACGGTTCCTCCGCAAAACCTCCCTTGAAACTCATACACTCACAATCCCTGACTGATTGCATGCCCGGAAAGGGAAAAACACAAAAAATGGTTTTATTACATAAAGTACAATGTAATAATACAATGTTACTGGGTCCAAGAGCTAACCCTCTTAGACCCTTATACACGGAGCAGGGGTAACATAACGGGCTTGACCTTTATTATATAGCCTGGTTACCCCCTCCCATCACACTTAATACTTGTACAGGTTAAACATTTGGGCCCATGCACTATTAACGAGGCAGTATTCTGTTCTAAAACACTTTCCGTGTGGCAGGCACCGTATAGCCCATTAATAACAAGATTTTATTTTCTTATATAGTGCTGACCAAGGTTATTAGGAGAGCCCATACTCGAATTTAAACCAGCTTCATCCTATTGAAAGGCAGTGACATTATCACTGAGCTACTCCCCAGAAGCCCAATAAAGACTGCTTAGTAAATATGGGACGCATGTTTAATCTGTACAATAATTAAGTAACTATCGAAGTGCAGACTTTGGTTCAAGTCTGTACAAGCATTTCCATATAAGCAACTAGTGTCTTTATAGAAACTTGTGTAAGGATTTTTTCTTATGTTCATACAATATTTCAATAACTGCAAGAATGCAGTTCGGTATCCTAAGTTGCTCATATCTGCTGTAGAAATAAACTAAGCTGAACCCTATAGCCTATATGTGTGGAAGGAAGCCATTAACACTGGTTAATTATTTATTTTTTTGTGATCTAGAAGATTAGTCAAAAACACGTCAATTAAATTAGCATTTAAAAAAAAAAAAAGGAGTTAAATCTCTGATATCATTTTTTCCCCAAACTTAGATGCTGAGGTGAAAAGGGCAAAAATTGAGAAGTCTAAATAAAGCGGTTTATCTTTATCATAATAAATACTGTAGGCGATGTGTGAAAACAGATGTTAAGGAGTTCTTCAAAATCTAAGAATGAGTCTATTTTGGAAGAGGCAATTACAATTAAATATGATTCATTCTCACTTATTTACCCTCTATAACCCAATAGTGCAGTATGCACAAAAATAGAACTTAAATATTTGTCCCTTATGTCTTTGTATAGTTATGTTTGTTTAGTCAATTTTTTCCCCCAATGATAATTCTGGAACCATGCTAACATTTCCAAGTTTCATTGGCTAATGCCACTAGCTGAATTCATTTATAAAACGAATTCAAGAGTAGGAGTATGGGTAATATATGGCTCTGATTTAGTGTGTGTATGTTCATGGCTAGACAAAGGTTTGGTACCCGCTGGATGCTGGGACAAAAGCCACCCCTCAATGGGGCCGGGCCCGCTGCAAGGCGAGTTTTTCAGGCTGACATTAAAATTGTGATCAGCTCTAGCGACAGAGCGCTAGGCCACACCCCCCAGCGGTTCAGCCACTAAAGGCAAACCTGCCGGGTGACATCATGGCTGCGTCCCCGTCACTCTCCTGTCTTTCCCCTACAGCTCAGTGCAGACCGGGGAACTCGGCGGCATGCACCGCCAGCCTGGCAGGCACGCGTGTAGCGCAGGCAACGGGGCCGTAGCCTAAGAGTGGGTGCATGAAAATGCATCTGGGAGTGAGTGACCCTATTGAGGAGTCGAAGTACATGCAAAGCATTTCTTTTTTTTATTTACTGCGCCATGTTTGTAATTTTGAAACATTAAAATTGTTTAACTAAAACCAGTGAATATTAAAAACAATACTCATCATTATTGAATCTTACACAGTAGCCTTTGACCATATCAATATCACTTAAAACACAATAATTTTAACAGAACATTTAACTATAAAATGCAAAACATTGTTTTCTGTGTAATAGTAAATTTAACGGACAATGTAAACTGCTAGTTAGTCATATTATAAGAGGCTAGACACTTCAAATTCACTAATAAATCATATCTGTATGTTTATACATTTTTATTGTTGCCATATCCAATTTTAGGTGATGTGATTTGTATACCAAAATGCCAAAGCAGAATTTGAGAAAAATGTTGCACATCGGCACTTAGTAAATTTCCCCCAAAGCTTCTAATCCTGCCTAAATCATGTCTTGCGCAGTGCGCATGCATTAATACACAACTAAAAATAACTCGACACAACAAAGGAACATGGTGGTAAAGGCTACAGCAACATTTGGTTGGGGGTCCCATCTCGCGGCTGATATGGGGTCAGCTGAGTACTGAGTGGCTGGGACATTGGACGGTCCTGGCTAATAGGCCATGATTTGGGCGTCATTGGTTTTACCTGTGGGCAAAGCACTCTAGCAGGATTAGACCCCTCCTCCCCTCCCATTGCTGTATTTTAATAAAATATGCAGCCATTGTACCTCCAGACGTGTGTGTGTGTGTGTGTGTGTGTGTGTGTGTGTGTGTGTGTGTGTGTGTGTGTGTGTGTGTGTGTGTGTGTGTGTGATTTATTTGTGGAGATGCAGCATTGCAGGCCCTGAGGTAATGAAAACAAATTTTATACCAATTTCACATCAATGAAAGTCACCAACTACAAAACTTTAAAGGTTAGCCTTATGCCCAGCATTCTAGCTCAGTGTTTCCCAACCGGGATCCCGCAGCACCCTGGGGTTCCGTGAGAGGATCAAAAGGGTGCCACAGAGCAGGGAGAAAGCAGAGTGGTTGCTAGGAAGCTGGGCAGTTACCTCCATACTGATTGGCTGCTGCTTGGTAATGCAGCCAATCAGGGGGTGGTGTCAGGAGCCTGGGGGGTGTGGCCAAGCAGAGGAGGAAGCAGCATGGCCAGGAGAGAAGTGAGGCTTGGTTTCTCTCTATCCGTCCTGTGTGTATTTGTTCTGTCCTATTGTGTGCGTGTCTTCTGTGACTCTCTTCTACCCTGTGTACTGTCAGTGACTGTCCTGTTGTGGGGGTGCCTCTGCAACTGAGCCCTGTGATTAGGGGGGCCTCAAAAGAAAAAAGATTAAAACCCCTGGTCAAGCTATAAGCATTGTTATTACCTCCTCACTGGCAATGACCTGCCGCAGCTGTGACAACAATTTAATGCAACTTTATATTAATGTAACACCCCTATTCTCCCCTCCTCCCCAGCATGTGGAATAGGGTGGACTGTGGGGGGAAAAAGGAGAATATCACAGTCTGTCACGTTAAACAGCTTTTGTACCTGAAAAAAGGTGTAGGTGCTCAGCGGTTTACCTGTGGCATCTTAGGGTGGATGGATCCGCGCTGGCTTTTATGAGTGGTGGAAGAATAAAAGAGGTGCCAGGATCTTTTCAACTTGGTTTATTAACTTGCAGCAACAGGACAGGCTTTATCATATTGTAAATTATACTTTCAGTCCCTCTCACTACAAGTCACATAGTGGCTCATTTCTGTAATAGAGCCTTTTGCCCTGCCTGACACAGACCTAGATCTTATAGTCCAAAAATGGACAGCAGCCCACCCAGGTCTCTTCCTAGTTTTGCAGATGGAGACTACTTCCTACAGTAGTGTAGTTACTTCCAGCACATTTTCTTGGGAGCCCCTAATACTGGGATACTGTCCCTATGCTAAAACATAATAAAAGTGTCCTTACAGGCAAGAAGAGCCTGGAGACCTACAGATGGTCATCCCTGATGTTATTGGAATCCTCCATGGAGTCTTCCCTGATGATATTGGGATCCTCACGGTTGGGGTCGGGAGAAAAAGCACATGCATGCCCCTTTTATAACCTTGGTAGGGGTAGAACCCCACCCTTAGTTACTGGGCCAAATACATGTTGCAATAAGAATCACACCATAACCATGTGACCCGTTTGGCAGTTTCTAGAACCAGCCATTAATTAAACTGACCTTTAAAAGGCAACATAGTGGTAAGAACTTTAAATCCACTGAGGCCTTGTGAGGATTTAACCCCTACACTGCCTGCAGCTACCAGCGCTGACATGCAGGGATTTCTAAATTCTAGCAGGGTGCTATGTTAACAAAACCGAAAAAAGTACCAAGTTTTTATACATGTTTAAATGTATTTGTATACATTTGTATGTACTGTAGGTAGGATGCTTACTCTTCTTGCTATAAAACGCAGTGTTACAGTTCTACTACCACTAGCCCAACAGTAACAAAAATCCCAGCCACTTGTCAGACTGTATGTAGCCAAGTTCCCCACCTCTGAGGTTGTGCCCGTTTGTATTCACCTCCGTGCGGTCAAGTTGCGGCCGGTTGCCAGGGGCGTGTGGTTGCGCTTGCACGCGTCTCAGGAGCTCCGTGGGAGGGGGCGTGCGGTGAGAGGATGCCGGTGTGCGTCGGGACAGTGATTGCATCGCCGGGGGCTCCGGTGGTTGCAGAGGGAGTCGCCATCTTGAGGGCGCTTGCGCAGATGAGCGGCAGCGGCCATTCCATGTCGCCCATGCACAGTGGGAAAGCGCACGAAGGCTAGCCAACCAGGGAAGGCTCTTGGAAGGGACTACAGGGAGCCAATAGGAGCTGGGGAAGTCCTGACAGGCAGGATAAGGAAGTTTGTCACAGGGCGCATGCAGGCAGAGTGTGACAGGCAGAGGTAGGAGACAGAGGGTCCGTGCAGAGAGGCAAGTAGCCTCTACACTAGGCCAGCAAAACCCCCTCAGGCCCAAGATAGGCCCTGAGTCAGTATATAGCTTGTGGCTGCTATAGGGACCAGCCGTAGCATAGGGAACAGATCCCTTTAGTATCTGAATATAGATAGGGCCCAGCGGACGCGGAACTCCCTGAGCAAAGGTCTGGGACCAGGCCTCACCCAATAGACTAAAGAGACACTACCCGAGTGGGATCACCCTGATGACGTCGTGGAGAAGAGTGGATCGGCGGATCCTTTGTGAAGTTTCATCAGACCGGGTGCTGGCGCGCCCGGAAGGTAAAGTCAACAAGTGCACCAACATACCGATATAAACCCAGGCACTGATCACGCCTATAAGGGTGGGTTCTTTGGGGACACTGTGGGTCTAGTGACCAAGGGGACTACGCACTATTGTGGACACGGTGTTGGGTAACATTTCTGGGGAGTAAAGCCCTGGGAGGCGTGAGGCAGTTGTGCACATATATCTTAACCATAAGGGAGAGTCATCCTTTGTCATATGCCATTCACTATTACAGTAAAGGTTCCGTTATTTTAGATACAGTGTGTGTTTATTATTATGTCCTGTGAGGGGCTGCTTCCGCTCTGCTGGGATCCCTCACAGGTGGAGGCGCTGCACCAGAGTAAGTACACACCCCAGGCTCTCCGTGGCAGAGGCTCAGGCTCCTGGAGCTGACAGGTACTGTATATAGTAGCACTGGCAGCTTCCTGTATTCTGGTGGAAACAGGGCTACATGTACTTTAACCAATTGCAGCCAACCAACTGCCAAATTGCTCAATTGACATTGAACTATACCAGTTTGAACCCATTGCTAGCTAAATGGCACGCATCTCTGCCGTCACACACCTCTTTTCCATGGGGCTTACTTCTTGTACATTTTTTTTGAAACCTCACATACTATATGACAACTAAATGATCTAAAAATCCATGTGACATTATCTTGAACACCACATCTTCAGAAATCAAACCACGTTTATCACACTGTGCAACCTTTTGTAGAAAAGATATTTCACTTGAAACCAAACACTGAACACATTGGTTCCTATACAAGGCACATTGCTTTATAACAGTATATATCTTCCTCATATATCTTCCTCATATTTAATTAAGTGATATTATAATTGGAAAGCTACAATTTATTTTTATTGTACAGGGAATAACGATATATTAGCTATCCCATGGTCTTGCCTAAAGCAATGTTTGTACATCACTGCTGCACGCTTTCACTGGCTACACATGGTGCTCTATGTGTCATGGTTACAAATTGGCTCAAGGCAGATCCTTTTTTTTGCTGCAGATTTATTTCTCCTCTATTATTTTCCTCCTTCTCTGTTACGTTTTCCACCTTCATGATGGGCTTTAGTATGGTATGTGCAACCCTATAGTTATCATGGTACAAATGGCTAGGGTCATTTATCTACTGTTATAAAAGTATTTACCACATCTTGTTGTACAGGTCTACATACTCACACAAAATGTGTATCTTTTGTTCTGAATTTCACAATTCAATATGGCCACTTTAATATTTGATTAAAAGCCCTACCACACAAATGTTAGAGATAAAGCTAAAACATGTGAAGCTTGCTAAAGGGTTGGAGGTTCAAAGATAATCAGACACAGTCGTCAGGGTTGCCACCTTCTATTGAAGGCTAACCCAGAGACTTTTTGCAATACATTTTTTTACATTTATTTATTTTATATATTTATTTCTCTTACCGGAGGCGGCATCTCCCTCTGCAAGGTCCAGTCAGTATGGCTCTATGATGTCAAATGGTGTGCGTTGGCATGACAATGTGACGTCGAGTTGCCATGACAACAGGACATCTTATGGAACCAACACGTCTCGTGACGCCCCGTTGTCATGGCAATGTGAAGTCACATACTGTCCAGTTGTCATGGCAACTGGGCATCACGTGACACCACATAGCGTCCTGTTGTCATGGCAACACGGCGCCATTTGACATCTCGTAGCTACCAGTATGTTCACTGGATTTGCAAGTGGAAATGCCAGGAGTAGGGTTGCTAGGTGTCCAGTATTGAACCGGACTCCTGTATTTGGACACTCTTTCCAGTAAAAAATTAGAGGTAATACTGGACATATGTACTGTATGTGTATACCGGCATTACCGCTCTGGACATAGTGACCTGACCGGCTTGGGGGGATGCGTCATTTCCCCGAGCAGGGCTGTTGCTAGGGGGCTGGGCAGCTTTCATCATCCTGTGTGGCGGCTGCTAGGTAATGCAGCCAATCAGGATGTGGTGGGTGTAAGAGTTTGAGCTAGCTGGGAATGTGTGTTAATCAATTTCTGACTGGTAACAGTTGTAATGGAGGTAGGTGGCACCTCCCCACAGAGCTCACTCCTCCTCACCTTTTTAACTTGGGAGGTCTTTTCATTTTGCTGCAACAACAGGACCTACTATGGTTCTTTCCCCACATACAGAGGTAAAGGGAAGGGTTCACAGTGTAGTGTAGGACATGCATTTTTGGTTATAACTTGACTTTAGGTATGCAGGCTTACGACGCTTTGGCCAAGGGGTTTAACTAAATAATCAAGTAATTATTATTATTGAAGTATTTAAAATTTATACTTATTACCATATATATTTTGTCTTTTGTTGTATACATTTGCCACGCCCAGTAGCACTCTTTTTGACATAAATATATAGTCATGATGTGGTGTGTATAGGAGTTTGAGCTAGCTGGGAATGTGTGTTAATCAATCAGGAAGTGGAGTCAGGAGCCTGGAGGTGGGGCCAACGAGAGGAGGAAACTGCATGGAGCGGAGAGAAGTGAACAGTGTGTCTTTTGAGTATGTCACACCTTTCACCATTGTGTCCAGTATTTCTGGAGAAGCCACTTGGCAACCATAGCCGGGAGATGCCACCACAGACCGGAGATGTTTCAGCTAAACCCATAGCTTGGAGATCCGTGGCTGAAACACGTAAACCATCGTAGTTCCGACGATAAGCAATGCCGACTAGCGATCCAGCGGCGTTATACCCATTTTTTGTGGGGCTTTTTGTTTCTATTTTTATTGCGCACTTGCCTGTTTCCTTTGGGTTTTCCATAGTGTCTGGATTTGCATGTTGTGTCGTTTGTCTCAGAGTTTTCTGCATTCACTGTTGTTGTGTCTCTGTTTTAATCTGTGTGACAATTATATGTGGATATGGTTGGTACTGCATTTTTTATTAAAGGACTGTGCATTCTCTCTTGCTATTTTTTTAATTTGCTGTATGCGAGTGCCAAGGAATAATTTGATTATTTTCTAAAGCCTCTGATAATCTCCTCCAGCTCTTCCACTACTGGAGGTATTTTACTGATGTTGATTATTCTTAATAACTTAAAAAGTTAGTAAACTTAAAGAAACAATTGTTTTTGTGGGTCTTGAGGACTTCAGCAGCCCTCCAGGCCTAGAACCCTACCTCGACTATTCTAAAGAAAATGTATTATTAAGAAGAATGTTTTTGCCCTCTTACAAGATGGTGCCTCCAAAACGTCCTCAGCAGTTACCGTTATTGGTAATATCTTTTTGATCCTGTCAAGTAATATTTTAACTTACTAAAAATGTATAAACAGGTGTATATGTGGACTGAGTGGGGCAGGAAGCCAGTCCTAGAAGTATCTATAAGGGAGGAGTGACCGTCAATTCCTTATATACCATTTGTCTTGCAAGCTCCCCAATGAGTCGAGAGACTGCTTGCACATGATATGCTTTTAGCAGCTCTGCTCTAATTGCTGTTAATCCTTGCCTGTCTCTTTATTGCATTATATTATAACACACTTTATTGCATTAGGGGTTACTCATTTTGCTTTTTGGCTAAACTTCTTGCCTAGATATATACACAATATATTAACTTTTTTTTTGTTGCAACGGACATACGGTATGAAGTGTGTTATATATACGCCCTTTCCTCTGTTGCTCAACTGCTAAAACTTTGACACAGGCCCTCATTCTCTCCTGGCCCGATTACTGTAACCTTCCTGCCTCTCACCTGTCTCCCCTACAGTCTATCCTAAACGCTGCTCTCAGAATCACTCTACTCTTTCCTAAATCTGTCTGTGTCTCCTCTGCTGAAATCACTCTCCTGGCTTCCTATCAAATCCCATATCACACACTCAATTCTCCTCCTCACTTTTAAAGCTTTACACCAGGCCTGCACAACTTGTACAGTGAGAAGGGCCGTAATGCTCCAAGGAAAAAAGATATGGGCCGCACGGGTAAAATCATCATCATCATATCTCCTCCAGCACCTCTCATCATCATCCTCATATATACTGTATCTCCCCCAGCACCCTTCATCATCATAATCCTCATATCTCCCCCAAAACCCATCATCAACCTTTGCGAGACTCCCCATCGATCTCTCATACCCTCATCTCTCCCCCTCAACCATACACATAATACTCCCCTACACATCAAACACACAATACCACCTGCACAACACACACATCCCACCCACCCCTGCACCTCACATCACTCCCCCCTTACACCTCACATCACTCTCCCCCTCTGCACCTCACATCACTCTCCCCCTCTACACCTCACATCACTCTCCCCCCTTGCACCTCACATCTCTCCCCCTGCACCTCACATCACTTCCCCCCCCTGCAACTCACATCACACTCCCCCCCCCTGCAACTCGCATCACTCTCCCCTCCTGCACCTCACATCACATCACATCACTCTCCCCCTTGCAGCTCACATCACTCTCCCCCCCTGCACCTCACATCACTCTCCCCCCCTGCACCTCACATCACTCTCCCCCCCTGCACCTCACACCACTCCCCCCTGCACCTCACACCACTCCCACCCTGCACCTCACATCACTCCCCCCCCTGCAACTCACATCACTCTCCCCCCTGCACCTCACATCACTCTCCCCCCCCTGCACCTCACATCACTCTCCCCCCCCTGCACCTCACATCACTCTCCCCCCCTGCACCTCACATCACTCTCCCCCCTGCACCTCACATCACTCTCCCCCCGCACCTCACACCACTCCCCCCCCACAACTCACATCACTCTCCCCCCTGCAACTCACATCACTCTCCCCCCCTACAACTCACATCACTCTCCCCCCTGCAACAAACATCACTCCCCCCCCTGCACCTCACATCACTCTCCCCCCCTGCACCTCACATCACTCTCCCCCCTGCACCTCACATCACTCTCCCCCCCTGCACCTCACACCACTCTCCCCCCTGCACCTCACACCACTCTCCCCTCTCACAAGGAAAACAGAGTCGGGCCCCACAGCCCATTTCAGCAGCCCCCACCCCATTTCAGCAGCCCCCACCCCACCCCATTTCAGCAGCCCCCACCCACCCCATTTCAGCAGCCCCCAAACACCCCATATCAGCAGCCCCCCCACCCCATTTCAGCAGCCACCCCCCACACCATTTCAGCAGCCCCCCCACCCCATTTCAGCAGCCCCCCACAGCAGCCCCCACAACCATTTCAGCAGCCCCCCACAGCCCATATCAGCAGCCCCCCTCCCATGTCAGCAGACCCCCCTCCCATGTCAGCAGCCACCCCTCCCATGTTAGCAGCCCCCCTTCCCATGTCAGCATCCCCCCTCCCATGTCAGCAGCCCCCCAGCCCATTCCGTTTCAGCAGCTCAACCCATGTCAGCAGCCCCCCTCCTCCCATGTCAGCAGCCCCCCCTCCTCCCATGTCAGCAGCCCCCCCTCCTCCCATGTCAGCAGTTCCCCCCACCTCCCATGTCAGCAGCTCCCCCTCCTCCCATGTCAGCAGCCCCCCCTCCTCCCATGTCAGCAGTCCCCCCCTCCTCCCATGTCAGCAGTCCCCCCCTCCTCCCATGTCAGCAGCCCCCCTCTCCTCCCATGTCAGCAGCCCCCCCTCCTCCTCCCATGTCAGCAGACCCCCTCCTCCCATGTCAGCAGCCCCCCCTCCTCCCATGTCAGCAGCCTCCCCCTCCTCCCAGGTCAGCCCCCCCTCCTCCCATGTCAGCAGCCACCCCTCCCATGTCAGCAGCCCCCCTCCTCCCATGTCAGCAGCTCCCCCCTCCTCCCATGTCAGCAGCTCCCCCCTCCTCCCATGTCAGCAGCCCCCCCCCTTTCCTCCCATGTAAGCAGCCCCCCCACCTCCCATGTCAGTAGCCCACCCCATGCTTACCTGACGATGGTGGCGGCGGCAGGGAAGCGCAAGGGATGCGCGCTCTAGCAGCAGACCCGGAAGTTCCGGGTCGCGCTACACTGCGAGAGCGTGTCACCATGCAGGAGCAGGCCGGGGGGGGGGGAAGAGAGCGCGGTCACACAGACACTGCTGGAGCGCGCTCCTACTTAATGCTGGAGCGCGCTCCTTCTGGAAGGGGGGTAAGGAGGGGGGTTGAAGGGGGTCCGTCGCGTGCCGCACCGGGTGCCACGGCGGGCTGCATGCGGCCCACGGGCCGTATGTTGTGCAGGCCTGCTTTACTCTCTTCTACTCCTCCTTACATCTCAGCTCTAATTTCTTACTATACACCATCCTGACTCTTGTGTTTTGCTCAAGGATGTCTTCTTTCTACCCCTTTTGTATCTAAAGCCCTCTCCCGCCTTAAATCTTTCTCACTGACTGCTCAACACATCTGGAATGCCCTTCCCCTCAATATCCTACAGCTGCGGCCGCCTTTATCCTAGTGCGGCCGTAGTGGCGCAACTCTGATAACCGCGGGCAGATGCAGTATGTTTTTTTTTTCCCGGAACATATGTTAGCGCTCGTAATATTAGCATTTTATTAGCGCTGTCTGAAATACTGCAATACCATCTAAAAACTCAGGGGGGCGTTCGCGAGCTGTTGTCTTCAAAGTCTAATACTTTAGCAGTTCAACCTACAGTACGTCAGTACACAGCCTGCGTGTGCGCGTGCCGTAATTGTAAATTTGCATATTTATACATGCATGTGCAGTGCTGTATGTCTCATTTGAAAATTGTTGAAACGCATAGATATGTACTGTAACAGTATCACATTTCGGCATATACAGTACTCTCCCCTCGCTCGCCCCTGCACACACAGGCTACTGTAATTTACTGCACTGCAGTATTTCAACTTCTTATCTTATCTACAGTACAGTACACCTCTCCCACACCATTCCTTTGAATGTGTCTTTCTGGTTTCAATCACATTCCTGCTTGATAGCTGATGATTACTGCGCATGCGTCTGTAACTTCACCACTGCTTGCTTGCGAAGTTCAAGAGTGAGTGACCAAAAAAAAAAATATTTTTTTTTCCTCCTCATTTTTTTTTCTCTACAAGCCTGCCTAAACCATCTTGATATTACGATATTCAATCTGTGCTGTAGCTTTTGACTGCGACACTGTGTGTTTGAATGCACATGGTTGATTTGTGTGCTTTTTAGGTATTTGGGGGTGTAGGGATCAAATTATTATGATGACCTGCCTTTTGAAAATATGTAATTTCTTTGAACTACAGTACAGCTAATCCTTCATGCAGCTGTACCTTGTACCCCCCTCCCCCACGCACAAGTCGACACATTACTGAATCGCATGCGCATTACAATTCATAAATATCTGCCATCTGGCGGATACGCGAAGAATTGCAACCAATTAAATCCGAACCATTAGCAATAAACACATTAACCGCGGGTGTGAATGCAACATGAATGCGGTCAGAATGTGGCATGAACGTGGTGAAGTGCGTGGCATTCGGAAAAAAGCCCAGAAAAAATTCGGAGGTGTTGGAGAATAAAAGGGGCTGCGGCTGTACTAGCACCCTCTCTATCCACCTTAAAACACACCTATTTAACAAAGCATATGAGTAGCTCCGTGACTGATACTTTACACCTCATACATAAACCTTAGACCTTTGCCGATGCACTTACCAGAACGCCCTCCTACAGTCTCTGTACGTTCTTCCTACCTACAGATTGTAGGCTACCAATTAGATTGTAGGCTCTTCGGAGCAGGATGCTCCTTTTCATAAATGTTAATATTATGTCTGAAGCACTTCTTCCCAATATGTGTTATTTGTATTATTTGTTATTTATATGATTGTCACGTGTATTACTGCTGTAAAGCGCTATGCACATTAATGGCGCTATATAAATAAAGACATACAAACATACATATTGAGTGCTCTGTTTCATTTCACTAATTAATTACTATACCACAAACTTATTGAGGGGAAAAAAAGCATTGCTACATTTTTGTGCAATATACACAGTGTCCTGTACTGGAATTATGCCCCTATGTAATGTACTACGGTTCTCCACAACACACAGGTCGTGCTGTCAGGGCAACGCAAGCTTAAGCAAGTTAACTTCATGACAATTAGAGCTGTGCTATTTAGCTTATCAAGTGGTAATTAGAGACCTCTTGAAAATCTGCCCTCCAGGTATACAATGATATATTGATATATAATCATATATATTCCCCTGTAAATGGTGTTAACCTTCTCATTTAATACTGAGTAACCTTAAAACTCGCCCCACAAATGAAGCATCCCAATAGCCTAGAACTCATGGCTATTGTCACACACCCACATTCACTACTACCACCCATTGTGGCCAAGCACTGCCATCACAGCACTTATTCCCTCACCTGCTGTCTCTGTAAGTCTCCCATCATACCACTTAGATTGTAAGCTCTTCGGGGCAGTGATTTTCTTTCCTATGGTATGATTTTGCTGCACTTATTGTATTATTATAATTCCCTGTACTCTATTCTTTGTGAAGCGCTGAGTATACTTTTGGCGTTATATAAATAAAGACATACAATACAATAGTTAATATTACAAGCCCCAAATAAGGGGCAACCTAAGTCACACTTACAACATTCTGTTACTGATCCCAGCAAATATGACATTGTTAAAAGCTTTTAATCATTAGAAATGGTATTACAGAACTTACACGTTTATAGAACACCTGTAGATCATTTGAAATGGTTTACTATTAATTGTATAGTAGGCAATACGACACATAACTAGAAAACTTAAATTAACATTGACATAGCACAATTTCGAAAGCAAGAATGTCAACCAATAATGCCAAATAGAAAATATATTGTTATTCTTTTTTACTTCAACAATTGTAATTTCTCTGAAGTTTTAACTAAAATTGAATTTTACTTGACAGCTCATTTAAAGTTTAATATCTTTTATTGATCCACATAAAAGGCCAAGAGTAATGATCCTGCACTTTCTGTATAAAGGGTTGTAAGAGATGTGTGCAGAGGTACATTTAATGGAGACCGATTAGGGTGTAATTAAATCCTGGCTTTATTGTGCCTGTTCCTTTAACAAGGCAAAACATACAAAAAGAAACAAAATAAAGGCCTACTCCACGTTGGAGAATAACTAAACCTTTACTCCAGCCCTTTCTAACAGACACAGAAGCATGACTGTATTGGTTTTGCGCTTCTCAGTCGTAATCCGGTTCTTCTTTCCTGACGTGTGTGGAAAGCCAATCGTAGCTTGCTTGGTTGTGATGAAGAACCTATATCTGGATTGAATCACACCAGCAGCTTCCTTCATTTTTTTGTTGTATCTTTACTGCAGACACTTCCTAACATTTGACTGGAGTAAGATTATACACTGCTTCAAAATGTTCATAATTCTTTCTTTCTTTCATGTTCAATTCTCCATATGGATTTGAGAAGTCAGGCTGCTTTATTCTGGCTGTTTAGCCGCCAAGTTTTTATTCCTCTGTAGGCAGCCTGAATGGTGAGCGCTGCAGAGCGTTTGCGCAGATACATTTCTCTTTCCAACCTTGCTTGGACAAGAGTTTTGTAGTACTTCTGAATTACTCTGCTGCTTTTCTCCCTTTTTAAGAAGTTTAGCTCATCAGCGAGAGAATCCTGTTTCTGGAGCTTGCTCTTTGTGTGCATCAACGCATTCTTTATTATTTGTTGGAGTTCTATGAATTTCTTCGCTCAGTTCGCAGCTGCTTGCCTCAGTTTCTGGACCTGCTTGTACTGAGTCACCTAGCCTCTAAGCTTGGCCTCTAGCGATGCTCAGGGTAACCTTCAGTTTCTTATAACAACACAATATACCGGCGTCTTGATAAATACACCCCATACAATCCTAAGGTGATCACTGACCAATTGGTGATAATGTCCTTAGTGTCCATACAATGTCCAAAAGGATCTTGATAGAAGTCTCATGGCATGTGGAGATAAGCAAAAAGAAAATTCATAGTGTAACACTGACATAAAACAGATGGACAAAAACACTGACCACAAACAGCACACAAAACAACATAAAACACAGAATAGCTGAACAAACTAAACTGGTGATATTTAATTAAATTATAACAGACAAAACCAATGTCTAACACATATCTAGGCGCCGGTATATTGTGTTGTTCTGTGTACTTTGTTAGTGATCAGTATCGATCATAGTTACCAGGCAGCCTGGTACTTTTATATTTTAGTTTTTTTTGTAATCACTTTTAGTATTAAGTTTACTAATATTTTAAGCAATCACATTTTCTTTTCACTTCTTCAGTTTCTCATGCAGCTTTGCAGGGACACACTGGGTAATCAGACGTTCCTGCAGCACTTGTACTTCTTTGGCAGCATGCAGATTTTCTTCCTGCAGAGATCGCTGCTTCTCTTTGGCAATCTGTAGGTGCGTATGCAGACCCTGCAGTTGGTTCTGCAGTAGATGCTCTGCTCGTGCGTTGCTCCAATGCTTCCAACATTTAATATTCAAATAGCTTCATAATTTTTTCTAGCTCATGAAGCTTTTCATTCTTTTCATTGACATGGTCAGTCAAATCAGAATTTTCTTCTTTCAGCCTTGAATTTTCTCTTTATACAGTCTCTGTAATATTAAGGGCCTCCTTGTAGTCTTCCTTCCAATTATGCACTTCTGAGTTGAGACTCCCGATCTCTTGGCGTCAGACTTCTAGCTCTAGGTTGAGGGTGTGAAGCTCCTTCTAAGAGACTTTAAGATCCATACTAAGACTGTAGACAGCTTTTTGAGAAATGTCCAGCTCCTCAGTGAGACTGAAGTTCCTTTTTAGAGATGTATATATATATATATATATATGTATATATATATATATATATATATATATATATATATATATATATATATACACACACACAACAGTCCAACAAGAAAATCCATTATCTGTTTCTGTTTTGCCGCTGTAGGGGAAGACCTCACTGCTCTCCTGGGTCAGCACCCTTGTGTGCTTTGGAAATGTCAATGTCCGGGAATAGAGGTTTTGTCCCCTCATGTCTTGCTGTCAACACACAGTACTGTGTGCTTCAAGATTCTCTCCTCATTGCAGCACCTTGTTTGCTGAGGAAAATCTCAGCAGTCCTCCTTCTCCTTATGTCAGCCCAAATGTGAGCTAAGGAATCTCTCTCCTGTGTCTCACATGAGGCTTTTCATATTGCTCTCATTAGTCCAGGTGGAGACTAAATAATTGAGTGCCTGTAATTAACTCTCTCTCTGCTGGATTATCAGAGCTCTGAGGCTGCTTTATTTAAACAGGGATAAGTCCCTGTTACAAGGGGTTAGTAACATTGGGCAAAGAGTTTCTGAGTGCAATTAAAGGACATAAAATATCACTCGTAAAAAGAAAGAACATTAGCAAAATACACCACTGTAAAACAATGTCAATAAAGATATTCCCTATTTCCTATTACATGTGTAGCCATGCCTGTTTTTTGCTACCAGTCTGAACTCCCCGTCATGCAAGCCCTTGTAACAGTGCATTCAGTGGCAGGACCAATCCTGGGTTTCCCCCACAGAAGCAGCTCCTTTGAGTGATAGAGGAGGAGGTGGGGCTAGGCCTGTGTTCTGGCCAATCCTGGGTTCAGACCTGGCACCGTCCTCCCTTGTACTTAAGAGGCTGCACTACTAAATTTAATCAGTTGTCTCTACCATTGAAAGAGACAGGTAATCACACAGAAGTGCATATTGGCTTGGAACCTTCTATCCCCTCCCCTTCGGTAGTGAGGAGTGATATCATACCCGTGGCTCTATTAGGGAGTCAGGGAAGAGCTAGGACTACCTCAGGTGCCTTTGGCTTGGGGTGAATGTCCACACACCATCCGGAGGCTGGAGGACTAACGTATTCAGTGTATGCTGTAAGCAACAGAAAGAATGAAGTGATCCTGTGTTCAATTATACTCCTACCTTGGTGTGCAATCTATCTGGGGGAGTGCAAGTAAGTTATCCTGCAGGGATTGTCTCCACATCTCTGGAGCCTGCAGCAGATGGGGGCGCTGTACCAGTAGAGATAAATACCAGTAATGTACCCCAGAAGCCAGTCCTGTTCTCCCCAACAAAACTGGCGGAGACTCTGATCTACTGTGAGCCAACAGGTATGCACCACCATACACCATGTAATGGCAGAATCTACCAGATTGTGGGCGAAACACAGTTACACATGTTACGAATATTTACCATCTCTAGGAGAGTGTACATACAATATTTTATACAGCTTATGTTTTTTAATCTAAGGTACTATGCCCGCTTAGGGTGCCTCAGAGTAATCTCAACAGTTCTCCATGGAAATACATGCTATAATGTGGTTTTAGTGTACTAGTAATGTAAGATTTTAAATTACATTGAAAATAGGCAGAAAATAAGAATTTACAATAACATTAAAAAGCACACAAGTGCCACTATACATGTAAAATCTAGAAGTATTCACACATTTAATTTAAGTTTAAAAGCAGCTTGTTTGAGATGTTGATGAACTTGGCTATTGATGATGTGCCTCAGGAATGCTTGTTCTTTGTGGAAAAATGTAAACATTGACTTACAGTGTACACATTATTACATGTGCAATAAAGTACATGTTACAATCTACTCTAATTGTTTGCAGTTCAAATGTTACATTGTGGTTCTACACATTTCGTTTATGCTTAAAGGTTTTAGAACTTTAACATTAAAAACGCCATGCATTCTTTAAACATACAATTTTCATTGTGCATTTATTGGTGCTATTTTGACAAAATGTGTATTCTATTCTTGACAATGTTGAATACATGTAAATGAACCGATGTAGAAAATGAATAATGACTCATAGGCTAGCTTGTTATCGGTATGACCTTCACAAGTCTCATGTTGAGGTCAAACGTATATCACCGATAAATAGCATGTACTATGAACTGATGAGCTTTTACTGTTGATCGATTGACTATTAGAAAGAAGAACCTACTTAGCCATAACTTTTAGGCATGCACATGCTTTTGAAGGATACCATTTTATTTTTGCCTACTACATCAATGGCTTTACAATATATGATTTGCTACTGATAGTTTTATTATTCAGTAACTATAATGGCTGACTGCGATCAATGTAATTTTAATTACAGAGACAGCTATGAATAATATTTTAGTGAAGAAAGAGAAACAAAGAACCTCATCTATAGAAATAATATCTATCACATAAATATCTTTAGCAGGTACAGAATGATGTTTGACCCTGTCTTGAGTTAATTTCATATATGCTCCAGAAATGACAAAGATAATCTACTCTTGTGCTAAGAGTGGATCTGCTGAAATGAGCACAAAAGAAAATAAATAATAATTTTAAAAAATCAATACAGAATAAAGCACTGATCCTTTTTAACACTATATTAAATTGTATATATAATACAGTGCAAAATTATAAAGTGATTATCAATATCTTATAATACAAACTGTCACATATGGCACACCTGTGGGCACGTGACCTGCATACGGAACAAGAGTTAATACACAGCGATCCAGCTGACCCACTTTTCACCTTCGCAAAGGTCCCGCAAATGAACAATATCACCCCTCAATCCAGTCCCATATACCATCTGTCACGAACAACATACAACTGAGCATGTGACTTAGAAATGCAACCAGGGCTAATACATACGGCTACTCTAGCCAACTCACCTTTCTCCTCCAAAAGGTACTTTCAATTAGTTAATAATAACCCCTTACTCAATTTACAGAAAAAAGGATAAGAATATACAGTCACAATAAATGCAGAACAGTTTCTTAAAATAACAGGATAAAACAGAAATCCCTATAGAGTACCATGTCATAGGTCCTCCCATCCCCCCCAACTAGGTCACTGGCGTAAAAATATGGTTTTACGACAGAGACAAAAAACTCCTAAAAAAGACGTTTAAGTTGTTTCCTCAATATATAAACGCACTCATAACTTCCTGTCTCTAATACTTAGACACACGCGAGTCATATCTATAGATTCAAGACTCATTTTAACTGTCTTGCTCCTAAATTTGAGTGACAAATGGATATCTGTCCTTAGTACCTCTTACCCATGTAGTGTGTGGTCTTATTGCATGTGTCTCCTTGCAACAATTCCTAATATGTACCTCTTAGTATGCAGCGTAGATAACGACACATGATATTCTCCTTTTTAATAAAGTCCTCCAACTAACTGATGACTTGGGCGTCACCCCCTCTCTGAGGTGCACAAGGGGTATCTCCGGAATGTTTGTTTCCTTTGAAGGCAGTTACCCACCCACAAAGGCAGTCACCCACCCAAGCAGTAAAGTCAGTCACCCATACACAAGCCATTTGGTAGGGGATGCGGTTAGACTCCCATCCCTGATGAAGCGTGTCATACACGTGAAACACGTGTCGGCTGAGTAGGACGTCGCAGGAGTGATGTCACGGAGGGAGCTGCAGACAGCCTCACCGCATCCCCTATCAAACGGCTTGTATATGGGCGGGCTATCACTCTTTGTATGAAAGGTTTTTTTTTTTGCTGCCTGGCAGCTGTCTGTTCCAGAGGATTTTGCTATATGTTGCACTTCCATGTGCTATCATGAGCCTAATATCGCTAATTCATGCTAGGTGCTATATGTGGTTATAATGTGGTTATAATGTGGTGATCACCCCTATACTGCAGGAAGCTACCACATAGGGCTATATTCACTACACCTTCTACACTTGCGTATTTGAGTTGGTATGGGACACCAAGGGGGGAATAATAGCAATTGATTGTTGCTTGATATATATGCATTTCACAGTGGGTTTATATTACTACATACAAGTGCATTATTTGATCTGCGTTACATCTATCCTGGCAGATTTGCCCATCTTGTTTGATATAATGATATCATATGCAATACCCTAATACTGTGTTACCCCTGGCTTAACCCATCAATTCACTCCTATATACATAGCAATTTTGTTACAATCCATTACCACATGGTATATATAGCGGTTACATTTATGTATGTGTCTGCAGCTTTAGAGGACCCTATACCTATTAATAAATAAGAAATAGTCAATTGTACCTAACTCAGGGTTCCTCTGACTCCACTACGAGGATCTTTTATGGTTTTAATATTTGAGTGTTTAATTAATTGGATGTAATAAAACTTTATTATTTTATTTTAGCCATTCTCTTTCGGACTATAGTACACCCCATAGCAGAATTATTAATTTAGGCTATTTATGCTTGAAAACAACAGGGGGAGGGGTAGGGAGTGATCACAAAACCATACTAATTGAGTGAAATAAATAAATAAATGAATTGGGTAATTGTGTAGTGGGTGCAAACTGTGAACTGATAAAGTGAATCAGAAAAAAGAGGAGGGAGCACAGGGTGATTGTGGCCCTCAAAGAATTCACTTAACTGCACACCACTATGTATAAAAATTAACTTTTATTGAGTAATTACTTAAAACATATATTACCATAGAATAGTGTAACGTGAATTAAAAATAGATTAAACCAAAAGTATCGAGCATCTATGCCAACACATAAATATAGCTTACTATCCCAATTACCCTGCTAATGAAGGTGGGATATAGGTGGCAAATGATGCTATAAGTCAGGGTATGATCCCCTCTGGGTCAGCTAACAGACCAGATGGTAAGTATAAATTAGCCAGCGAGACTATATGAAATTGGTGAATAAGTAAACAGCCCTCCTAGTCCAGTAATATAGTATTATACACCTCTATAAATCGTAGGATAAGTTTAATAGGTGCATAAACTATGAGTGAAGAGCTGACACTCACAGCAAACAAAGATGATTAGTCTCAGGTACATGTACTGCAGAGGTGCATGGTGCACTATGTAGGAGGTGAAGACAGAGACTCACTGGCATGTAAACACTGGACTCAAATTAGCCAGGTGTCGGGAACTGTGCACACTGACCAAGGAACCTATAAACACTACATTAAAACAGCTCCAAGTAGGAGACTGACAACATTGCGCGTCCAACGCGCGTTTCCCTCCAGCAAAGGAGCTTCTTCAGGGACAAGTTTTGCTAAGGGGAGTGAAAACAGCATTTATATACCCTGCCTGTACACTAATTGCAAAATCGATTGATTGCACCTGTTGCGCATGCGCGCCGCGTTCGCGTCCACAACGGCACATTTATCAAGTGAAATAATCTTAAAACCCATTAACAGTATAAGTTGATACATGTTACCTTAATAGAGCCGTTATTGGTGACGTTCCCGAGCGTTTTCGTGACTTATAGTGCCGTTCTAGCGACATACCCACATACACCGAGTACTGCGCATGCGCGTTGACTTAGAGATTATTCAGTCCAAGCATATACAGATTGCGCATGCGCGAACAGGTGTAGGAACGTCTAATGCGCAGAAGTGGACTGTTAGTAATAAACAGCCATCCCTAGGCACATCCTATGCCTCTATATTAAGATGCTGATTATAGCATCATGGTCCTGGCATGCCACTAGTGCATGCAAAATGGATAAAGGACCCCCCTATTGTATAATGCAGAGCAATGTAACAAAAATGCAGTGATAAACAGAGGACTTATAAAAAGTTAAAAATAAATGAAAATATATATGCACACAACCTAGGTGTAAATGATTTATTCTGGCATACTGTAATAGTATTAGGCCCCAAGTGTATGCACACGTTACATAACGCTGTAGTATTATAGTCACTGATTAATGAAATAGCGAATAATAAAATAAAGTAATATCATCCAATACCAGAAGACTGACTACCAAAACGACGGACATGGAAAATGGCAAAGCTGGTCAGGACGAGGGAACATAATGGGTTAACATACTTCAGGGTGGTAGATAAAAGGGGTCAGACCAAGATTACTCAGATTAAATAAATGGAGTGAAAGTAAACCCTTCGTTAAGACCGTTAGGACTCCTTGTTTTTAATTTATAAATCCATTCTGCTTCGATACGAGATTGGTCAGTGTTACCACCTCTCATGGGACATTTAAGTTGATAAATGCCCATGAACTTGATAACATCAATGTTGCCATGGTGAAATTGTGTGACATGTCTCGCAACTGATGTTTCTGCAGAGTGTTTGATGGAGTTTATATGTTCGAGGACACGTCTGCGGAGCTGTCTAGTTGTCTTGCCGACATATCTCTTACCACAATTACATGTGATGAGATAGACAACATTGGTGGTCCGACAATTAATGAAACTGTCAACACAATATTGTACAGTGTTATCCTTGTTAGTGAATACTTTGGCAACATTGATGTGTTTACACGCTTTACAGCCCTGACAGCGGAACATCCCTTTTAAAGGGGTCAACCAGGTGGAACTTTTAGCCCGTTGAAAATGGCTGTTCACTAGTGAGTCCCTCAGATTTTGGGATCGTCTGCTGGTAATAGTGGGTCTAGGGCCTATAACCTTCACTAGATCTACATCTGCCTGAAGAAGATGCCAGTGTCTAGCGAAGATCTTCTTAATCGCCCACCATCTTTTATTAAAGGTGCCTATGACTCTGATAGTGTTGTCTTTGGATTTTTCTTTTTTACCAGTCAGAAGGGAATCTCTCTCACTGTGCAGTGCCTGGTGGTAAGCTTTATTCAATGTCTTAATATTGTACCCACGGCTGAGGAATCTTGAACAAAGTTCTTTTGATTGAATAATGAATTCTCCAATTGTCGAGCAGTTTCTCCGGAGGCGGAGATACTGCCCCGTAGGTATACCCGCTATGAGGCTCTTAGGATGCTGGCTTTGAGCCAGCAAAAAGCTGTTCGTGGCTGTGCTTTTCCTAAAGACCTTGGTTTGGACGTTCTTCTCACCGTCAACATATATGTTTAGGTCTAGGAAGGTAATAGATGTTTTACTCAGCACTGTCGTTAACCTCAGGTTTAGCGTATTTGTATTCAGATGCCTAACAAATTCATGGAGAAGTTCCAGGGGGCATTCCCATAGAAGCAAGATATCATCTATGTATCTGATCCACATGGAGAAGTGGTCAGTATACATAGATAGTTCTTCATTAAAGACGTGGGTACGCTCCCACCAGCCCAGGTACAAATTGGCATATGTAGGGGCACAAGCTGTGCCCATAGCCGTACCCTGGGTCTGGTGGTAATACAGACCATCGAAAACGAAGTAGTTGTGGGTTAGAACGTAAGATAGTAGTTCTAGCACAAATGAATTGTGTCTATTGAACCTACCGTCCCTTGTTGTTAGAAAATATTTGACAGCGGTGAGACCATTCTCGTGGATGATGGAAGTATATAGTGACTCTACATCTAAACTCACGAGGATGGTCTCAGATGTAACATGTATACCATTCAGTCTCTTGAGAGTATCTTTCGTATCTTGGACATACGATGGGAGACTGATGACAAAGTCCCTTAGGACCTTGTCAAGGTATATACTGCTGCCTTCAGACAGACAATTGTTGCCCGAAACAATTGGACGTCCAGGTGGGGACTCTAACCGTTTATGTAGCTTAGGTAAAGTGTAAAATGTTGCCACAGTAGGTGACTTAGGGTACATAAAATCAAACTCGTTGCGGCTTATCATATCCGTGTCCAAGGCATCCTGTAAGATGTTGAGCAGTTCTAATTTGTATTGGGATGTTGGACTGCACTCGAGAGTCTCATAACAGTCTTTGTCGTTGAGAAGTCTCATGTTCTCTCTGACATAGGCTTCTGTATCTTGGATAACGATGTTTCCACCTTTATCAGATGGTTTAATGGTGTAAGTTTTATTAGACATGAGATCTTTTAGGCCAGTCCTCTCGTCACGGGTTAGATTATTGTCGGATTTATAGTGTCTAGGTTCAGCTTCTAGGTCCCTAGTGACACAAGTAACGAATAAGTCAACGGCTGGACATATACTAGCGGGTGGGGTAAAATGACTCTTGGTCTTAAGATGGGTAAAGGGTCCAGTTATATCACAATCTGTCTGGATGTTTTGGTCAAACAACTGGCATAGATCAGCCACATCCTGTCTTTCCTGTACCTGCACACCGTGAGTGCATTGGGATTATCATTAGCACGTTTAGAGTAGAATTTGTGTAACAATAACCGCCTGCCAAAGATGTTTAAATCCTTCACCCACTCGAATAAATTAAAGTCAGATGTGGGTGAGAAGGAAAGACCCTTCCTTAGCAGGGCAAATTGTACCCCTATTTATGCTGTATACTATTTACTAGGCATTGAGTGCATATTTCGGGGGTGCTTTCTGACCCTACCTCTCGGGGTCCTCTGTTTTGTTGTATTTAGGATTACATGATTCCGTAGTGGTAAACATCTCTATTAGATCTTCATTTTAAAGTGTGCCCTGTGATGTTCATCATTTGTGTTGTATTGAAAAATATTTTAAAAATCATAAAATATTGTAATCAAGTATATACTCTTTCTTTTTATACAATGCAAAAAAAAACTATATTACAGCTGCTGCGGACGTTATTCGAACAAATCACGGCGCCGATTTTGTGTGCTCTGCTGTACTCTACATGGCATGAACACAGCCAATTGCCCCAGGCACCCGCGCTTATCGCGATTGCTTTGTTTGAATTTCATGAATTCTGTTTCTTTGTGTGCAATGACATGAATAAATTGCAATGTGTACAGTACTGTACAATACTGTGCTACTGTGTCAATTTAAGGTGTTTAAAAAACAGAACTCTAAAATGCCATTTTCTGCACTCACCGCACTCGCGTCTTAAGGCGGTATGGATGGAAGACATACCGCGCCATGACATCGGTATTCCGATGTACACAACGTGTGACGCGAAAATGGCCGCTGCAGCTGTAGTAACTAAACCATTGCTAAAAAAGCTGCTTAATATTCTCTTTCACGCTTAAATTACAGTGTGATTTACCCTTTTATTCTTTTCATATTCTTTAAAACCTGAATATTACAGATTGTGACAATGGTACTAATGAAATCTAATCAAAGTACTTCAAAACTAGGACACCTGTTATTGATCTTCTGGAATAGGTGGAACAGGCTCACTTTGCACATAACCTATAAACTAATGTACAGTATATTATCATGTCCAATAAGATTTTTTTAAAGTTGTGAAATGAATAGTTTCTATGCAAAACTTTAACAATATAGATGGAGGTTCCAAAATAAATAGGTCAAGACAATACTATGAAATGCTTATAACTAAAGAATAGTATATGCTTCAGGCTTGACAAAATTAACTACAGAAAATAGTTAATTTAGGCATAAAAAATTGGAACATATAATCCATAAATGGTGGCAACAAATAATGATATAATAGAAAATCATTTTTTTTTTTATAAATTAATGTTGCACTAGCTAAAATGTTAAAAATATCAAATGCAATATCTGTTTGATATGAATAATACTTTCTAATTGTAATCCTAAAGTTTGACATTTCAAAACCTCTCTTTCTTCGTTACAGTAATTGTGATCTTTACATCTCTCCACATTACTTCTTCCTTGGAACATTCAGAATCCACTGAGCAGCTTTCAATTTAATGAAGAGTAAGGACAAACTTTCATAAAACTCAAGTGTTGACGAAACACCATCAATAAGCCACAATTATGCTGTGAAATATGTACATATTGGCCCAGGGGACAGAAAGAATATGAGGCAAGCTGGAAATTAAACGGGCAAATCCTCTAAATGATTAGGTTTATTGGTGGTCAATGTGTCAGTCTCCATGGGGACCTTTCCCAAGACAGAATAAACATTTCTTATAATGCAGCCACTTAAAAAAGCAAAGTATGAAAAGTAGAAAAAAATTGTGTAATGAAACATATAGCAAGTTAGATTGAAAGCAAAGCACCAACATTTCACAATAAATGAAATGCGATAAATAATTATATAAAACATACAAAATTAGGTCATGTATCATTAATATGTGCAATAGATTGAGGGATCTGCTTAAAAAAATAACTATGTACAGTAAAGAGGCAGTATGAGCTACAGTGTGTTAAAGAAAAGAGGTTGTACGGTATGTGTTGATGTTTTGTGAGGAAATCAAAATGATTAGGAGCAGACTGAAGTTATCAAGACAAAACTCTATAAAAGGGAGTAAATTACTGTACAATGTTAGCGGATTCTGGAGTCAGAAAGGGTAGGCTCTTTGCAAAATGTGTGGAATCGATCATAGGTAGGAGTAAAAGGCATTGTGCTTTGGGTAGTTGTACAGTTTAGTGCACTCTAGAAAAGGAGATGGATTAAGGGGCTGTTTAAAGGAGAATGACCAAAAGGAAAAAATGGTAAAATACAAGTATTACGGTTGTGCTCGCCACAAACCGGGGCCGGATCGCGTGGCCGAGGCTGGATTATGAAATCACCGACCTTAGACCGCGCAGACTGGTCCGGAGTGCGAAGTTCATAGTCAAACAGGCCGCGTTCAGGACTGGAGAGAACAGCATAGTCGTTGGACGAGCCAGAGTTGGGATAGGAGATGTCCGGGTGGTCAAAGTCCAAGCAGGGAGTCGGCAACAGGAAATCAAGCAGGTCCTCCTGCTTCAGCATAATCGCTGCACGTCCGGAACGGAGTTTGCGCGAGTGGCGTCCATGGCCCATGGCGCCAGTCTAGGAGAGGGAAGACAGACCGGAGTGAGCACACCGCCAGGCAGCACCGGTAAACAAGTGCTTCAGCGCAAGAGTTCAAGCTGGCCTCTGCAAAGCGAGAACGGGCAGCAGGCCACAGGGTCCAAACAGCAACCTCTGCTAAGGGTAGAAGCAGCAGGTTGCGGGCTCCATGGAGATAGCACACAGCAAGTCTCCAGGGTGCTTCAGCGCAGGAGTTTAAGCTGGCCTCTGCGAAGGGAGAAAGAGCAGCAGGCCACGGGGTCAAAACAGCAACCTCTGCAAGAGGTGTATGCAGCAGGTTGCTGAGTCCAGGCAGGCGACACAGGCCTCTGTGAAGAGGGGAACAGCAGGACTCCGGGAAACCGGAACACAGGCCTCAGCGAAGTAGCTGCAGGCTACGAGGAAACAGGAACGAGAACAAGGAACTGGAACAATAATCAACAGAGATTAGTAACGAAAGATAACAAGCCAGGAGGCTTGTGGCAAAACACAGGTAACATCCAAGAAGGATTATGCTCGGCAGAGAGGGATTGTGGGAATGCAGTATTTAAAGGCCAGCGGGCCAATCCTATGAGGAGGGTGTGAGGGCACTGCTCCAATGACTGAGTACAAGGCTAGGTTGCAGTGATAGCCCGCACAGCTGCTGTTGATTGCAAAGAGGGAATTAGTGAGAACAACAGCATCCTGCAAGGCTACGAGAAAGGCCAGGAGTGGATTCCTCACAACAATGTAATTAAAAAACTTAACACATATGGTATTGCTGAGGCTAATAAACCTGGACTAGATGGGATTTATAACCAGTAGGCAAGCCTCGGACAACATAAGAAAAATTGTAATTATTATTGATCAAGTACAAAAAACAAAAGGCAAAGCGGATAGACTGGACTTTCCTGAGGGTGAAACTAGAGGGGTTCGGGTTTGGGGGTCCATCCTGGAGGGAATCATGGCCCTGTACCAGAATCCCTACGCCTCTCAAACTACCATGAGCAAATTCCGATGTACTGTAGTCCAGATTAAAAATGGAACAAAACAGGGATGTCCTCTGTCGCCGCTCCTGTTTGCATTGACAATCGAACCCCTGGCATGTAAAATAAGGAGAAACCCCGACATCAGGAGGGAAAAGAATATAAACTATCGCTGTTTGTCGATGACATAATACTGACAGTTCCCCAGCCCTTCACGACACTTCCTAATCTAAACTCGAAGCTGACAGAATTTGGCTCACTTTCAGGCTACAAGATAAATTCAGACAAGTCAAAGACTTTGAACTTGACGCTCCCCAGAAATGAACTGGAACATATCAAATTTAATTTTAAATATAGGTGGAAAAGTCTTGAATAAAATATTTAGGTAAATATCTGACGAGCTCCTCCAGAACGTTATACAAACAATCTCCTAGGCCTGGTAGCACAAATCAAAAAAGACCAGTCCTTATGGGACAACTATCAGATATAATGGCTGGGTTGAACATGCTCACTTAAAATGAATATCCTCCCTCACCTGCTCAATAGTATTCAGACCCCCTGATTCCAATCCCCTATAAGATTCTGAGGGACCTACAAAATAAATGCTTTGGATTTATATGGTAGAACAAGAGACCTAGAATAGCAAGGGCAATACAAATGTCCTAAAAAAAAAAAAAAAAGAGGGGGAATAGCGGTTCCAAACAAAACAAAGTACTATCTAGCATCACACCTAAAACAAATAATAATGTGGCACTCAAATACAGACCAAAACTGGTGGGTAGAGATTGAAAGATCCCTGTCCGAGAACATATTGCTCTAAGGAAGACTATTGTTAACAAAGGAACAAACTAATAGCCATCGACCCCCATACGACACAATAGATTATACCTTAAAGATATGGAGAACGGCTCAGTACAAAAATACGCTAGTACCATTTCCCACTAAACTGATTCCAATATCGGGAAACCCAAGATTCCAAACTGGAATGGGTAATACCAATTTTAAGAACTGGGGAAAAAAAAGGTATAAAAGAGGTTGGTGGTTGTCCTAATAAAAGGGAGAAAAAAATGAATTTGCGGAGGTACTCGAAAAATACGCCATCCCTACCAAAGAACTATTTTGTTACTTCCAAGTAAAACTTTATAAGAGCAAACTGTAGGAGAAAAAGAACCCCAACTATGTAAGCACACACTGAACTTGGATGTTGTATGAGACAATTAAAAATATTCTTTATTAGGAACAATTGATAAAACGAAGGGCTTTACAATAAACATATATCAATGGCACCTGTGTGGAACCAATTGGAGTGAGTAGACTCCAGATAGGAAAATATAGTCCTTCTTACAGTGTATGAATTGTAACCACTGTACCTAGAAGGATGACTAAAATTAGCCACCTACAGTATCTAGGAAACATGAGACGCAAAAGAGTATGAATGGTTACCAAAGGTAAATTGCCAAATGCTAGTCCGGGTATACTGAGCTATCTGATAAGATGGATAGTTAACAGTGTAGCCACCTGATCCTGGGACTGTGAACACTAAGGTAAGCCAAACTGTAATAATGTTAGCAAGTCACTAAATAGCTATACCTATATGAAGGTACTACTAAACTTGATCTGTTATAATAGTAATAACCTGAAGTACCTAATACAATATGCTAGCTCAGGACACGTATGGACCCTAAGAGCTAGCACTAATGACCCATAAGACTGCTAGTGAAAATACTGGCAATGTGGCAATAAAAACTGCAACATACCGATACACTTATAAGAGAGAAATACAAGTGTTACCACTGATAAGTAGCATAACGGCATCATACCCATGGTACTGTAAAAGCACCTGGGGAGTAGGAAGTTGTATAAAAACTCCCCAAAACGGAACACCTATGTATGGATAACAGTGTAAACCCTAATAACCCCAAAATGGGGTCACTGAACCCAAGGATAACAGTTGCCTGTGCTTCGTGCTTTATAGTATAAGAGTCAAGACTGCTCTGTACCCTTGTATGCGGAATAACTGCTACTAGATGATAATACATCTTTGTCCCTAAGAAATCAAAGAGTCTAAAGCTATAGACTCGGTGCTAATAAAACGTATCCCATTTTTAATTACAGAGGCTGTATCTGTTCGTTGGAACAGACCACAGCTATCGTTGTGTGCTGTGAACAGGGCTGCGCAGATGTTAACGTGAATACATTTAGACTGCGAGTACAATACTGGAGCCCTGCTCGTGCGGAGGAGGGGAAAACGCGCGTTTCACTGAACGCTTTGTCAAGGATAAAGTCGGAAGCAGTTTGCTGTAGTTCATCCGCCCCACAGCACCCTCACGTTCCTATCACATTTACTATTGTTTAGCTGTAGCAGGTGTTCTTCAACAGTTCACACACAAGAAACTTTATAAATTAGGTCAGACAAAGGATGCATTTTAAAGAAGGAACCAGATGTAATTCTCTATGTAGTAACAGGAAATATCAAAAGGGCTTCATCTCCTCTATTCCATAGCTAATTAGTGTCAGTCAACGAATTACAACATTTTAAATATATGGAGGAGTGGGAACAAGATCTGCAAACAGAAATCCCAAAAGATGAAAGGGAAGGAGTGGCCAAGATATCCATTGGCACCAAAACAAAGGATAATGCGTATAAGGTGCTATTTAGAGGGTACTTGACCCTTCAAAAGTTAAGCAAGATCTACTCCGGATACTCAGATCTATGATGGAGGGGCTGTGGACAAATGGGAGACAGAATCCACACCTGGTGGACAGGACCTAAAATAGAGAGGCTGTGGACCAAGATTAGAGATTGGCTGGACAAAATACTGGCGGTCACGATTGTCTTGGATCCAGTAACCTTTATTCTAGCTAAACCAGTTGAAATACTGACTCCACACCAACGTAAATTCAGTTCCCACATACTCACAGCATCCACATGCACAATTGCTGCGGCCTGGAAAAACATAGAAGCTCCTTCCATGAACACAATAAAGAGGATAAATTAGGTCATGACAATGAACACATTGACAGCATGCCTGAGGCACACAACAAAAACACATTATAAAATATGGGACCCATGGCTTAATAATGGATCGTCCAGAGACTAAACAAAGTGTCATGTTCTAGCTTGCAGAACCCATGCTTGACCACTGTGACTGCTGCTGCTCTGCTGGCTCTCTCAATGTCATGTTCTAGCCTGCATTACCCATGCTTCTCCACCAGGACTGCTGCTGCTCTGCTAGCTCTCTCATTCCAGACCCTGAAACCTGACATCTCTGCACCTGTGTTCTACCTCTCAGCCTGCCTGTATAAACTTCCTCTTCCTGTCTGTCAGTGCCTGTTTACACTGGTTCCTCCAACTTGTGCTAGGTTCCTGTGTTTGCTGCTGCTATTGCCGTTATCCTGTTTCTGTTTCCTCGCTGCCGACCTCTGCTTGTGACCTAGACCACACTATCTGCCGCTTGCCTCTGACCTCTGCTTGTGATCTCGACAACACTATCTGCCACCTGACTCCAACCTCTCCTTTTGGCCTCGACCATGCTTTCTGCTGCCTGCCTGACCTCGACCACGCTATCTGCCTCTTGCCTCCGACCTCTGATTGTGACCCCGACTACGCTCCCTGCTGTTCCTGCAACAGGGATCCACACCAGCCGTTGATCAACCCTTGACACAAAGGTTCCAGTGGGCCCGACTCGGTGGTTTCAGGGGAAGGTCCAATGGGGATAGAAAATAGGAGTTACTCCTACTTCTCATCCTAAAGAGTGGATTTCAAAATAGATAGTTGAATCGAAGGGTGAAGGCGGGAGGATCCCCCCCTCCACCCAGGATGTCTCCCCCCATGTGTTCTTGTTTTAGATATTAAATTCCAAACATGTTAAATATATTTTCTCTCCCCCCCATACCCCTTTCTGTTCTGAACTCCGGATGCAGAAAATGTCAATAAATATATTATTGAAAAGTGAGGCGGGCTGCACCCCTGTTCAGCTCCACTCCCTTTATGTATGTTTATCTATGCGTATTAATTTGGGTTTCTAATGTTGTGATATTATGATTTACCCTCGTCATTCTTTGTTCTGTACCCCAAAGTTGAAGATTTCAATAAAAAAATTGTGATAAAAACAACGTAACAGAAAACATTGTACAACGTACAGTAGATGGTACTGTAGATCTCTTGCAACGCAGGAAAAAGGAGAGCACTGCTCCAGAAAAAAACAGGGAACAAAACTAGGTTTTAATTCACGGAACCACTTGGCAACATTGCAGTCACAAAAATAGTAGTCCTCTTACATGTTTCACGCTCTAGGTGCTTTATCAAAGAGTGACAAAAACCATTAATCAAGTGCTATTTAAAGGTTCCCAGGTGGTCCGCTGGATATTATTCAAAAATGTTATAACCAATCACAGCATATCCTGGAACAGAATCCCAGGTGCATCATAATATGCCCAGTAATGCACATGGAATTTACAAGCAATTTGAGTTTTGTTCCCCGATTTTCTGGGGCAGTGCTCTCCTTTTTCCAGCATGTCAGGAGATCTACCATCTACCTACACTTTGGAGAAAGCACGCCAAGAGAGATCCAGCAGCGACGGCGGGTGCAGTGAGTACAAGCGGCAGTTGCCACAAGTGTTTTCTATGTGCTGATGCTTCAGCTTAATGAGCCAAGAGGTTAAGTGTATCTGAGCTGGGGACATTGCAAGTTTGTTCTGTGGGAGGATTGGCCTGGCTATATGGGGTCTTCACTGTGACCGTGACTTAACAGGAGCGTCCCCCTCCCGCATCTCTTCTCCCGCACCTAATTCCTTCATTGCATTGGTATACGGAAGTTTTTATATATACCAGAAGGACATTTTTAAAGACAGATACACTGCAAGACTTCATCTCTTCATTTACACTGCTTCCCGCCAGGACTGCATTCATTTTCTCACCGAGATACATGGGTATATACCTTATCAGGATCTGCTTTATCTATCGAGAACTAGCACTGGACTTTTGAGTTTTGTAATGTAACAGGGACTTATCCCTGTTAAGAAACTTCCCTCTAATCCAGCATGTGCTGGTTAATTGCACACCAGCAATCAGCCAGACTCCACCTAGCTGATTAGAACTATAGAAAAGCCTGTTCCCAGAAACAGGAAGAGGATTCCCTAGTCCACAACTGGGCTGACCAGATCTCTTGAGCTGCATAAGGTCTGTAGGCTGACAGCAAGACAAAGGGGGACAAGACCTCTATACCTGGAATCAGACATTGCCATAGCACTCAAGGGTGTGGCCCCAAGAGATCAGAGAGGCCTTCCCCTATAGCTACAAGAAACAGATAAGACTTTCTTATGGGACTGTTGTATAGCTTTATATATGTATATATATATTTTGGGCTGGTAATTAGCTTAGCTAACCACCCAGTTAGATAGGGCTGGACTACATGTGTAGATTTTATAACTTTATTTTGAATATTTTTATAAAACGGAATACAACAGCAGGAAGGGATACAGAAAAAAAGAATGGTGGGTAAAGGCAGGGGAGGACACTGTATACATAATGTTGAGATAAATCAGCCTCCTTGATGATATCTAAAGCAAGGGAGCGCAATCTTTTTTCCCTGTGCTCCCCTGCCGACTGTCCCCTGCTCTGCGCGCCCCCCTCCTACCTCGGCTCCGGCGTCTGGGCGTCATGTTGCCATGGCAACGTGACATTACATGACGTCATTTGACACTGCATTACCATGGCGACGCGTCTCCAGAAGCCGTCTGAGCCAATGTAAGTGCAGTTTTTAGAGGCCTTCGTCGCTTCCCCGGCACTTAAAGTGCCTTCGGGGAGCGCGCATTGCCTCTATAAACCCAGCGCCCCCGCAGACAATCTGCGCCCCCCAGTTTGCGCACCCCTGATCTAAACAATGGTTCCCATGTTAGTATAAATTTGCTTTGCGTGTCTCAAATGTAGCTAGTGCATTTTTCCATTCTCATTGTTTCCTCTATGGAGTTTGTAACCTGTTTTAAGGTGGGAGGCTGGAACTGAACCTCATCTTTGCTACAGTATCTCATGTCTGGCTGCTGGCAAAACAGATGCAAAGTAAGTTTAGTTTTATCTAGCCCTGGAATGGATCGGGTCAGGGACAAGTCCATGGGTCTGACGGAATGGTTAAACCTGTTATTCTAGTAACCATAGATCGAGTCTTCCTCAAATGGTTTAATACGAGGGTATGATCACAAAATATGCAGTAAGATTCCCCTCTTCAAATGTGTTGTGTGATTTTTTCCGAGTAGTGTGTAGTGATTGTGCTGAGTAGCGTGTAGTGCGAGACTTGGAGTGTGCGAAAGATAGAGGGGACTGGAGTGAGTGGAGTGCCTGGAGTGAGTACAAGGAGTGGTGTTGGGCAGAAGAGTGAGGAGCGGAGTAGAGGGCGGGGGAGTGAGTAGCAGAGGAGTGGTGGGTGGAGGAGTCGAGATTGTGTGAAGAGTGGTGGTGAGCGGAAGGGAGGAGGTTAGAAGGGAGGGTTCAGTGGTCAGGGCAGGAACACAGCAGGCTAGGTGGTTGGGGAGAAAGGGACGAGGAGAGAAGGACACAGCAAAGGGGTGTGGGACTAGCAGTCAGACAGCAGCATGAAGGCCAATAGGTGTGAGAACACAAACAGCAGAGCACACAGGAGCACATGGAAGGCCATTACAGCTAATTAGGAGCAAGCCTCCAACCCGTCTGATAATGCCCAACTTGCCCATTGATCCCTTCTTCAACAGAGCGGTCACCATCCCCACGCATGGGCACTTGCACACAGCCACCAGATAGTAAACCCATTCCATGGGTACAAAGAAGCCCTCAGCAACAAACAGGCACCCACACCACAGACATAGTATGCCCCGGAAACCATGCAACAGCATAGTACACAGGTGCAGCATCAGAAGCAAATGATGTGAAACATGCTCTAAAAGCAACATTTGTGTATTTACTTACACATGGCCGTGTGAGTAGTAAGATCTTATATTTGTGCTATTTTCCCTACCCCCACTGGTCGAGATTGCATATATACAGTATTCATATTTATTATTCTTCATTATCTAATTACAGGGGTGAGCAAACTTTTTATGCCGAGCCCCCCTTTTCATCCATAAAATTTCTCGGGCCCCCCCTGCCTGATGTAATCAAAATCACATGAAAAAAAAAAAAAACCTTTATTAAACGGTATACAATGTAAATCCAAATATGTTTAAATATTTACATATTTCAAAAGCTCGTGCTTGCAAAATTAGGCTGCGTCCACGCTGCCGCTGAGAGCGGTGACATCACCAGCTCTCCAAGCATGAGCACAGGGTGTCCTGCATAAGGCCTCGGCCAGGCTCCCTGCTGCCGTGCTGAGGCGCGCTGAGGCGCAGGGAAAGCAGGTGCTTTCCCTGGCCTTGCGGTTGCTTACCGCACGTGCTGTCAGCGGGCCGTCAGGGGGCGGCCCGGGGGCGGGCGCGTCACTGGCCGGGGGCGGGCCAGTGATGTCACGGAGCTGGTTCGCCCTCATTGGGCGAACCGCTCACATGACCGGCCTGTCGCGCCGGCAAGCGGGGGAATTTTAAATTCCCCTAAGACCTGCGCTTACGCACGCTTGCGGAAGTGCAGGTGAGCCCCTACTAAAGCCGCTCTAATTGCGGCTGTAGGGGCTCAGTGCTGAGCGGGAGCGCGCGTCAGCATGCTTCAGCAAGCAAGCGCTAAACATGGCCAAGGCCTAAGTTTGCAAGCGTGGATCAGGGCTATTTGTGTGTGTGTATTGACTGCTACTGAGCGCACTTCAAAGTCAATTTTGTTTGTCTCCCCAAGCGCCAAGCTTGGGAGAGCGTACGTGCACAAAGGCAATACTTTTGGGGGGCATTCATCCACCTCTTTGCTACCTCCCTTCCCTCTCCCCCCCTTTTTTTTCTTCCTTCCCCTCCATGCTTTTTGTCTTGCTATCCCCATTGCCATCCAAACTCCTACCTACAGTATTATTTATTTTTTCCGTTTTCAATGTTGTGTTTTCAGTTTTTTTATTATTTCTGTACATTCATAGTGTGAGTGATACAGTGGCAGCCGACCCTTTCACTTGCAGAGGATCGCAGCGAAGCAGGTTGCCAGCGGAGGAGAGCAGGAACACAGCGCTATTGCAGGGCAGACACCGAAGGATGGGTGTTTGACTTCACCGTGCTCGGGCGTGCTCCTCCCCGTACCTCCGAAGCCCCTGCGCGTGCGCTCACACACCATCACGTGGCCGCCACCTGCACTATCCTGTTCAGCCACCCGCACACATCTTCGGCTGCCCGCCCGTGCACATCTTCTTGGCCGCCCCTCGCGCACAGTTTTTGCGTCCTCCCGCGCACAGCGTCTGCCGGCCCGCGCACCCAGTTTTTGTCGCACGCCGCCTGCGCCCCTAAATAATCTTGCGCCTCATTGCCCCCCCAGTTTGCGCACCACTGCATTACAACACACACACTCTCTCAATCAATCACCACACACACACACACTCACCATATATACACAATCAATCACCATACACACACACTCAATCCCCCCCCCCCACACACACACATACACAATCCCCCCCCTAACACACACACACACTCAATCTCCACCCCCCCCACACACACACAACACCCCCCACACACACACACAACCTCCCACACACACACACAACCCCCCCCCACACACACACACAACCCCACCCACACACACACACACAACCCCTCCCCCCCACACACACAACCCCTCCTCCACACACACACACACACACACTCAATCCCCCCCCACACACACACAACCCCCCCACACACACACAAACTCAATCCCCCCCACACAATCCCCCCTCCACACACACACTCAATCCCCCCCCCCCACACACACACACACTCAACCCCCCCAACACACATACACTCAATCCCCCCCACACACACACTCAATCCCCCCCCCCCACACACACACACACTCAATCCCCCCACACACACACACACACTCAATCCCCCCTGCACACACTCAATCCCCACACACACAAACTCAATCCCCCCCCACACACAAACACACACACTTTCTTCTGGGGGTGCAACATGCTCCGATCCCCCAACCCCCCCATGCTGCTGAAAACTGGTGCGGGAAGCAGACAGGAAGAGAAGGAGGGGCTGTCTGTGTGCAGAGAGAAGCCCTGCCCCCTCTGCAAGACACAGACACATAGAAGCAGCAGCACGGAGCTTCTGGCCGCCCGTGCACAGCTCTGCCCGCCCCCAGGTTTCCCTGCAAGCAGCCCGCGCCCCCCCAAGGGGGCGCGCCCCCCAGTTTGCGCACCGCTGATCTAATCCCTTGCTCCCCCTTTTATGTGTTTTTTTCTGGTTTCTGTGAGTTGCCATTTTGCTTTCATAGAGCAGCAACAGTGTTGATTGATGAACAAATACAAGTGTGCAACTAAATTAAAACCATAAAGTGATATGACCAATAATTGGTGAAAGTTACCCAACCAATACCATTAGTGTAATTAACACATATGACAAATTAAAAGGTATACATAACCGTGTATTGTGTCAAAAGGTGTCTGTAGCTGACGATCTTTAGAGGGTGGCTCAGCACCCTCAATGCACTAAGAGAACAACAAGAAAAAACAGCGCAAAGACGCAAATAGTGAAATATGTCCAAAATATATTATTAAATTGTAAAATGTAAGTATTGTGACAGAAACCAGGGGATGGTAATAAATTCCATATATTGGGCTCCCAGGATACTGAACAGTCTCTATCCTGTTTAGGCTGGAAAGTGCAGCCTCAGAATGCATGCACTCCATCCCACGGTTTGGTAAGGGCTGGAACTGAGGGATGAGGGATCCAGACCAGTTTGTCTGCTGCCTGATTTCTGTCACCTGTCCTGCTAGATAGAGATCAGGTATTTAAGGCTGATTTCCTGGTTCCTCTTCCCTCTCCCCAAGAGACTGGAGGCAGGAAGGCTGCTGGAAGCAGAGAGGGGAAAAGCCTCTCCCCAAACAGGTTAAATCATTCTGTTCCTTTTTTCTAAAGTTGCAAAGTACCTTATTTTTGTTGTTGGATGTGGATAAGCCGCTCCAACGCCAGTCAGGGAAAACCTTAGTTAAGTTATTGCTCAGGTGAGCAGGGTTTTGTTTGCTTGTGTTTTATTTTCTATTCCATGTGGCAGACTCAGTGCCTGGGACTGAATAAACCAGGCAGTAGCCTGTTTAAAGGAACAGCATGTTATGCCTCGTCATTTAACCTACCCTAAAAGACCGTGTTCTAACAGTCCCGGACAGACGGCGGAGCCCCGGAGTAAGCCGTTTGTCACAGTATTCTACGTACATCAATATAAAAGAAAATTCACATTGTATGGTTTAAACACAAAGTTTACTACATGCCACAGTATCAACTGCAGGCAGGATCGGATGACACCGTTGGATCTCCCAGGCTGCTCCGGATGCTGTTTACCCTCCTTACGATTGTTGGCTTGCCGCTCAATCACACAGTCCCATGGTGTGCAGCTCATTAGGGCAGAATTGTCCATTTCCAGCTAGTGATATAATCACAAAGGCATATAGAGTCTATGCCTTTTGGGCGCCGCAGTCCAAAGTTACACCCAACGGGATGATATTAAGTCCGCAGGGAGAAATCACACTAACAGGAAGTGGTCACGATCCACCGTGGCTCTACTGACAGGAAACCACTGCCCCACATTGAGTCACGTGAGGGGAAGTGACTCACCGAATATACTACCAAGGATATTGGATTATACCTTGATCATCGATTATGAGGCAACTTAATCGACAAGTCACTACTAACACTTAATAATCCTAAGCGTTTCGTAGCTATGACACTAGTTCATCAGGGAATAATTAACCATTAGTTCTCGAAGGCACTATATACACGCCCAGCCTCCCTCATTGGCTAGCCCTTACAGCATCATTTACCAATCGGGTGGGCCGCGGCGGTAATCATGTCAACTTCGAACCCATGCCTAATTAGCATTAAAAAAAATATTTTATTAAAAACTATATAAAATTCCACATATTGCAAAATACAAAATATTACTATATAAAATAACAACGAATTAATGCTGAAAGTAAAAGAAACAATTGTTAGTAAAAAATATATATAAAAAATTCAATGTCATACTATATATAAAGTTAGATTTATAGGGAAACTTTAACTTATGGAGGAATAGATTTATTCAATACAGGGCCCACATATCAATATCTTCATTGAGCCCTCTTGGTGACAGTGTCCAATTTATGGATCCAAAATGTCTCTAAAGCTGATAGAGATTTAACCCTACTGCCTCCCCTCCTGTTACAAGGAACATGTTGGATTCCCTTAAATGTGATGCCCGACGGATCTTTATTGTGAAACAACATAAAATGTCGAGATACACTATGCTTTTCTAAACCATTTCTGATATTTCTTATGTGTTCCTGCACACGTACTTTAAGAGCACGCTTAGTTCTACCGACATATTGAAGTCCACAAGGACATTCTAGGAGATATATAGTATGATTATATCACTAGCTGGAAACTGACAATTCTTCCCTAACGAGCTGCACACCATGGGACTCTGTGATTGAGCGGCAAGCCAACAGTCGTTAGGAGGGTAAACAACATCCGGAGCAGCCTGGGAGATCCAACGGTGTAATCTGCAGTTCCTAGTGTGGCGTGTAGTAAACTTTGTGTTTAAACCATACAATATGAATTTTCTTTTATATTGATGTACGCAGAATACTTACATTTTACAATTTAATAATATATTTTGGACATACTTCACTATTTGCGTCTTTGTGCGGTTTTTTCTTGTTGTTCTCTTAGTGTTGATTGATACCTGCTGATCTGGAACCACTTGACTTTTTTCTGTTTTTGTGGTAGAATAGTTAGGCAAATTGAAAAGTTGAATAGGACGTATTCCCCGATTCCTTACAATTAACATGGTCTATGATCATGTACCGCAATGTAGCCAAATGATGTCCTTTGGTTAGAAAATGTTTTTCAGTTGCACGCCCTTACAGCGAACGCAACCTTTTCTAAGAGGACTTAGATGATTTCAGGAAAACAAAATTGATCATTTCTTGTCAGTTGCCTCTCCTCCAACCAAAAGATCTTTTAAGTTTGTATTTGTTATGCCAGTGCTGCCCGCAGACCAGACCCGTCCCCTGTGCTGAGGTGGGAAGTAGGGATACACGCACCCGCAGCAAAGGGAGCGCGTCCGGAGTGTGGTGTTAGTGTTGCCAGGCCAGGTATAGTAATGAAGACAATACTTGCCGGTACCGGTAGTAGAGGAGGAGTAGTATTTGCCGTTGCCAAGATCAGGGATAGGAGAGTTGCGGATGACCGAAGGTATAAGCCGTGTTACAGGGATGCCAGAAGTCACGAAGTCCAAGTAGAGCCGAAGTCGAGAGCCAGAGGGGGTAGTCGTCCAATCCGCGTCAATACCTGAGGAGTCACTGAGAGAGTAGTCAAATGCTTCCATACAGAACTATGTCGAGCGACGAGTGATGGGAAGCACAGGCATAATAAAGCTTGGCAGGCCAATGGGAAAAGGGGGCAGGCCTGGAGGACTGCAAGGAGTCCTCCCTAATAGGAGGGAGGTGTTACAGCCCAGCTGAGTGTAATCATTGATTTGCATGGAACTGTGTGATGCTTGGGGGCGACGCCACACTGCAGGAGCAGTGGTTAAAAGTGCTCTGTTAGGCGTGTGCTCTGTAAGCTGGGAATGCATGCACATAACGTCTGAGGCTGGCGTGCGTGTAGGTGTGCGTGTAGGTGTGCGTGCAGGAGGGCATGGGCGCGCCCGGCGCTGAGCAGAGGAATCGCCGAGGGGAGTGATCCCGCAACGGCGGCAGGGGCGAGGAGCCGTGGAGGACGGTAAGGCAGGATTGTTTTGTGGGTCCAGGGGCTCCCTGCGGAGTGGGGGTGCTCTGTGTGGCAAGCGAGGAGAACGCCGATTCCTGACAGTATTCCTTTTATATCCAAAGAGTGATATATATTTAGCGTCAGTTTCCAGGATTTTACAATAGGTCATTAAGGTCCTATTAAAGTCCTTAGAAATGCTTGAATATTTGGAAACAAAGGGCAGTCTGTTCACTTGGTGTTTGTCCTTATCTACAGTATATTAAAAGATCGCTTCTATTAAGATTAAGATGAAGTGTTCTTAGTACATTCATAGTCTCTTCTTTTCTATTGTATCCATTGGAAATAAACTTTTCAGACATTGTGTTCATATGTATAACTCTATCCTCCGGAGTATGGGAGAGGGGTGACATACAGCGACACAAACCAACCCAACCCTTAACTGATTGTACTGTTTTACCAACTTCTCTCCAAAATGCTAAATGTCTGTAATATGAAAATGGATTCCCGTCCCCACCCCTTTTCTTTTTCTCTAACCCCCATCTCATATATATATATATATTGTGACAAACGGCTTACTCTGGGGCTCCGTCGTTTGTCCGGGACTGTTTAGAACACGGTCTTTTAGGGTAGGTTAAATGATGATTCGTCACGTACTGTTCCTTTAAACAGGCTATGCCTGGTTTATTCAGTCCCAGGCACTGAGACTGCCACAGTGCATACAACAGAAAACAGATCAAAAACAAAAGCTGCTCACCTGAGCGATAACTTAACTTAGATATCCCTGACTCAGGGTTGGAAGTGGCTTTTCCACTTCCAACATCAAAACACGGTACTTTTGCAGTCTTACACAAATGAACAGAAAGATTGAACCTGTTTGGGGAAGAGGCTTCTCCCCTCTGTAGTTCAGCAGCCTTCCAGCCTCCTGGCTCTTGTGGGGAGACCAGAGCAAACAGGAAATCAGTCTTTCAAACCTGATTCCTAATTAGCATGACAGGTGACAGAAATCAGGCAGCAGACAAACTCTGGTCTGGATCTCTCATCCCTCAGTTCCAGCGCTTGCCAAACTGTGGGATGGAGTGTATGTATTATAAGGCTGCACTCCCAGGCCAAACAGGATAGAAACTGTCTAGTATCCTGGGAGCCCTATATACGGAATTTATTACCATCCCCTGGTTTCTGTCACATATCCTCCCCCCCAGCTCAGACCTCGAGGGATGAGCGACCATGGATATTAGGGAGTGCATCCTTGACAACCCGTCAGCATTGCCATGTTTGTGCCCTGACCTGTGTTCCACAGAAAATTTAAAGGGTTGTAGGCTTAGGAACCACCTGGTCACTCTAGCATTCTTTTCCCTGTTTTGACACATCCAGGTAAGGGGTGCATGATCTGTGACCAACCGGAATTTTCTCCCCAACAGGTAGTATTTGAGCGTCTCTACAGCCCACTTTATTGCGAGACACTCTTTCTCTACTATGGAGTAATTTTTCTCCTGGGGATTTAGTTTCCTACTTAAATAAAGGATGGGGTGCTCCTCACCTTGAGACTCCTGGGAGAGTACCGCCCCCAGCCCTACCTCAGATGCGTCGGTTTGGACTACGAACTCTTTGGAGAAGTCAGGTGTGACCAACACTGGTTGGGCACAGAGAGCTTCTTTCAGGCTTCTAAAGGCCTGTTCGGTTTCGGGGGACCACTTTACCATTAGCGGTCCTCTTGCTTTTGTGAGGTCAGTTAGCGGGGTTGCCTTAGTTGCAAAATTGGGAATAAACCTTCTATAGTACCCAATTAACCCCAAAAAGGTCCTTACTTGTTTTTTTGTAACTGGCCTTGGCCAATTTTGTATCGCCTCCACTTTGAGTGTTTGGGGTTTGAGTAAACCTCTGCCAATAGAATATCCCAGATACTTGGCCTCCTCCAGACCAATAGTGCATTTAGCGGGGTTAGCAGTTAGTCCAGCAGACCGGACTGCGTCAAGCACAGCTTGGACCTTTGGAAGGTGGGATTGCCAATCTTCACTATGGATTACCACATCATCCAGGTAGGCGGCAGCATACCGAGCATGTGGTTTTAAAATTTTATCCATCATTCTTTGGAATGTGGCGGGAGCTCCATGTAAGCCAAAAGGCAACACCTTATACTGAAAGAGGCCGTCTGGGGTTGAGAAGGCTGTCTTTTCTTTTGCCCTTTCTGTGAGGGGAACCTGCCAGTACCCTTTTGTTAGGTCTAGGGTTGTGAGATATCGGGCTTTGCCCAGTCTCTCTACAAGTTCATCTACCCTGGGCATAGGATAAGTATCAAATTTTGACACCGCGTTTAGTTTCCGGTAGTCATTACAAAACCTTGTTGTACCATCTGGCTTTGGGACTAAGACTATAGGGCTGTTCCACCCACTTTGGGATTCCTCAATTACACCTAGTTTTAGCATTTTTTTAACCTCTAAACTTATAGCCTTTCTTTTGGCCTCTGGGATTCGGTACGGTTTAAGGTTGACTCGGACCCCCGGTTCAGAGACTAGGTCATGTTCAATTACTCTAGTTCTACCTGGCCGTATAGAGAAGATTTCTTTGTTTCTTCTCACTAAATTCTGAACCTCTCGTTTCTGATGAATAGACAGGGTTTCAGCTATGCTAACCTCTGGGTCAGTTTCTTGATTCTCTGACGGACCTGGGGGTACTAGGGTTAACAAGACTTCTCTATCTTTCCAGGGCTTGAGTAGGTTTATATGGTAAATTTGCTCAGGTTTCCTTCTACCTGGCTGTCTTACCTTATAATTTACTTCTCCCACTCTTTCCAAGACCTCATATGGCCCATGCCATTTAGCAAGGAATTTACTCTCCACGGTGGGAACCAGAACTAGTACCCTATCACCTGGAAAAAAAATTCTGACCCTAGCACCCTTATTATACGTATTCCTCTGTGCTTCTTGAGCTTTCTCCATGTGTTCCCTCACTATGGGTAGGACTGCAGCAATGCGGTCCTGCATCTGGGCAACATGCTCTATTACACTTCTGTAAGGGGTAACCTCGTGTTCCCAAGTCTCTTTGGCTATATCCAGTAAGCCCCTTGGGTGTCGGCCATACAATAGTTCAAACGGGGAGAAGCCTGTGGATGATTGGGGAACTTCCCTAATGGCAAATAACAGGTACGGTAACAAACAATCCCAGTTTTTCCCATCTTTATCAACCGCCCGCCGTAACATGCTCTTTAAGGTTTTATTGAACCTTTCCACTAAACCATCTGTTTGTGGATGATAGACTGAGGTTCTGAGATGCTTGATTTTTAGGAGTTTACATAGCTCTTTTGTTACTTGGGACATAAATGGTGTTCCCTGGTCAGATAGAATCTCTTTAGGAATCCCGACCCGGGAAAACAGAACTACTAACTCTTTTGCTATGTTTTTAGCTGAGGTGCTACGTAGGGGAACTGCCTCCGGATATCGGGTGGCATAATCTAATATTACCAATATATGCTGATGTCCCCTAGCAGACTTTATTAGGGGTCCTACTAGATCCATAGCAATCCGGTCAAATGGTACCTCTATTATGGGAAGGGGTACCAATGGGCTGCGGTACGCCTTGAACGGGGCGGTGATCTGACATTCTGGGCATGAGGAACAATAATTCGTAATTTCTGCCAGAACCCCAGGCCAATAGAAGCTTCGGAGAACCTTTTCTTTTGTCTTTTCCACCCCTAGGTGTCCCCCCAATGGATGACTATGTGCGAGGTGTAATACTACGTTACGGAATGTCCGTGGTACCAACAATTGTTTAGTTGTAACTGATTTCCTTTTATCAACCCGATATACTAGGTCGTTCTCTACCTCGAAGTAGGGGTAAGCCAGTGACCTATCTGGTTGGCCAGGAGTACTATTCTGGTCCCGTATATTTCCCCTTGCTACCGCTAATGTGGGGTCCTCCCACTGGGCCTTCTTAAAACTCCCAGGACTGACCTCTAGGTCAGCGAGGGTCTTATCCGGTTCTGGGGTGGTAAGTGTCTGCTCAACAACTTGATTTGGGGTATTCCCTACCAAAGTAGTGATGGGGAAGGGAATTTTACAGCACTCCTCCTTTTCCCCCTTCTTATTTGGGCCCTCGTCAACCTCCATTTCTGAAAAAGGGAAAGGATTTGTTTCTTCTAATACTTCGTTATGGTCCGCTATTGAACTCTGGGCGCTATTCTGAGCGGGGGACCACATTTTTAGAAAATGGGGAAAGTCGGTCCCTATTAACACATCATGTGCCAGTTTGGGTACAATACCCACCTTGAAATCTAAAGAACCAAACTCTGTTTCAAAAAAAACATCAACAGTGGAATATTCATGATTATCCCCATGTATACAACAAATTGCCACTCTTTGTGAACTGTTTCCCTGTTTCTTCTTAATGGGCAAGAGGTATTCGGACACTAGTGTGACCATGCTCCCAGAGTCAAGAAGTGCCCGAACCCTCTTACCATTAACCTTTACAAATGCCCACAGATGGTTATTCAAGGGGTCCTCTGGGCTAGGGCCCATACATTGGGACAACAGCGAATAAGGTTCCACGCTGTTGCATTGCATGGGCTCATCATTTAGTGGGCAGATTTTTTGCTGTGTGGCCCCTCTCATGACAATTTACACATTTAGGTACATAGTCTGTGTCCCACTTAGAGCCTTTTCCCGGCTCCCCATGTTGGCTATTGCCCTTAGTGTGCGAACCACTGTTGCTGGTGCTGCGTGAAGGTGGTCGCCGCTCTTCAGCGCCCCTTAACCCCGGTACCCTTTTACCGTCTCTGGAAGAGTCCTGGAACCTCGGGTAGTGGGGTTGCTCCACGACTGTGGGTTGCGGGTGCTCTTCTGCTGCATTGTACCTTTCTACGAGGGCCACCAGCTCATCCGCATTGTGGGGGTCACTCCGACTGACCCAACGGCGTAAGGCAGAGGGAAGTTTCCTCAAGAACTGGTCCATGACCAACCGTTCCACGATGTGGCTGGCTGAGTTGATCTCGGGTTGTAGCCACTTCCGGGCGAGGTGGATGAGGTCATACATCTGGCTTCGGGTGGCTTTATCCATCGTGAAGGACCATGCGTGAAACCTTTGGGCGCGAACAGCCGTGGTTACGCCGAGGCGGGCGAGGATCTCGAACTTCAATTTTGCATAGACGTTAGCTTCGGCTGGCTCTAGATCAAAGTAAGCCTTCTGGGGTTCGCCGCTTAGGAAGGGTGCGATTAGACCAGCCCACTCAGCTTCTGGCCATCCCTCTCTCTGTGCCGTGCGTTCAAACGTGAGAAGATAGGCTTCCACATCATCCGAGGGTCCCATCTTCTGAAGGTAGTGGCTTGCCCTGGTCATTTTTGGAACTGGGGCTGCCGCTGCCAGTGGAAGGTTACTGATAGTCCCCCTCAGGATCTCGAGTTCCTGCTGTAAGCCCTGAGCGAACCGCTGTTGCTCCTCTCTCAGCAAGCGGTTTGTCTCTTGCTGGTTTGCATTCGCGTTTTGCAGGGCTTCATTCGTCTGTTGCTGGTTTGCATTCGCCTGTTGCTGGTTTGCATTCGCCTGTTGCTGGTTTGCATTAATCTCTTGCTGGGCTATTAGCAGCTGTTGCTGGGCTGCATTCGTCTGCTGCTGGTTTGCATTAGTTTCTTGCTGGGCTATTAACAGCTGTTGCTGGGTTTCATTCGCGTCTTTCTGGGCAGCGACATTGCGTACCAGCGCACCCACCACGTCTTCCATCTTGTTTGCAGAGGATAAAAAAAAAACTTTTTTTTTTTTTTTTTCTTTCAAAGTTCTTCAACCCGCAGACCCCCTAGTGCTCTGCCCGCATTCTCCACCATATGTGACAAACGGCTTACTCTGGGGCTCCGTCGTTTGTCCGGGACTGTTTAGAACACGGTCTTTTAGGGTAGGTTAAATGATGATTCGTCACGTACTGTTCCTTTAAACAGGCTATGCCTGGTTTATTCAGTCCCAGGCACTGAGACTGCCACAGTGCATACAACAGAAAACAGATCAAAAACAAAAGCTGCTCACCTGAGCGATAACTTAACTTAGATATCCCTGACTCAGGGTTGGAAGTGGCTTTTCCACTTCCAACATCAAAACACGGTACTTTTGCAGTCTTACACAAATGAACAGAAAGATTGAACCTGTTTGGGGAAGAGGCTTCTCCCCTCTGTAGTTCAGCAGCCTTCCAGCCTCCTGGCTCTTGTGGGGAGACCAGAGCAAACAGGAAATCAGTCTTTCAAACCTGATTCCTAATTAGCATGACAGGTGACAGAAATCAGGCAGCAGACAAACTCTGGTCTGGATCTCTCATCCCTCAGTTCCAGCGCTTGCCAAACTGTGGGATGGAGTGTATGTATTATAAGGCTGCACTCCCAGGCCAAACAGGATAGAAACTGTCTAGTATCCTGGGAGCCCTATATACGGAATTTATTACCATCCCCTGGTTTCTGTCACAATATATATATATATATATATATATATATATATATATATATATATATATATATATATATATATATTTTTTTTTTTTTTTGTAAAACCAATACAATAGAAGTTTTAAAAAATTAAAATAAATAGTGAACTCTATTTATTGTATCTCGTGGAGTGGCCTGGTCTAACAATTAGTTATTTTTCTTACACTATACACCAGCATCCAGTTTAGAAACTAGAATTAAAGTATTCCAGGAATATGTAAAAGCATGTCACATTTTCAACATGCTAAATTTGCTTTAAGATACATTATTTAGTTACTCCTCCATTAGTATATATTTTAAGAAATTTAAATTACTACTGTACATCTCATCATCCCAGCCATATATGCAAACGGCAACAGATTTAAAAAAAAAAAAAAAAAAACTACATAGTCTTGTTTAACAAATAATAAAAAAAAATAGGTTAAAAGAATGTTTGCGTTACGTGACCAAAATAAGGCTAGGAACGCAAAGGCAACGTGAAATAAAAAAGGATTTTACTGTTAAAGCAATCCACCAAGTGGGACTGCACTTTTACAAATGCTTTCAATGTTCTGGTTTCATTCAGCAAAATAACTTAATTCATGCATTCAAACCTTCATTACTATATTTCAAGCCATCTTGATTTCAGAAGCAATTAACTCTCCAAACAGTACGACTTTTTTTTCTTAATTAGGGTTGTAATAAATACTGTATCAGTTCATCTATTTATTTTTTTAAATAATAAATAAAGTCAGTATGGGTCACTTTTCAATTTGCCTAACTATTCTACCATAAAAACAGAAAATTAGTCAAGTGGTTCCTGATCAGCAGATATTAATCAACACAGTTGCTGCTCTATGAAAGCAAAATGGCAACTCACAGAAACCAGCTAACATTTATATTGGAAAAAGACCATTCCTTACATACCATATTAATTAACATCTCTTGCAGAATTTTCCTCAGAGGACCGCTTATTCATGAAATGCCCAAGTACTATTGCACAGGTCAAATTCCAAAATAGTTTAGTTCTCCTAAAAATCAGGTGTTTGATCTGGCAAACTATTCAGGATAGAAGGTGGGCACTTGTCTAAACAGAAGGTGGTAAACGTTCTGGTGCTAATGCCGAGTTGTCAGGAATTTTAGGAGTCACCAAGAAAGGTTTTAACTATTTTAATGCAGAGGTGATGTGCAAACTTTCAGGGAAAACCCTTTGTTTCGATTAAGGGGTTTCAAATGATGTGCTTCACCTTTGCAATAAAATAGTTTAAAATGTATGGATTGCTCCTGGTAAACTTTCCATGTGTGGCAGACTTTGTTCCCGTACAAGCAAACCATTAATCAAAATCAGTATGAATATTGTTTACACTTAAAAACTCAATGTTTAGCCTCAACCGGCATGAAGATGCTGACTGGAGGGGGTGGGAAGAATCTCCTATCCGAGGTTGCAATGAGCCGTGTGTTGGCTTTTTGAGGGCTCAAATGTGTGGCCCTTGAGGTATATCATGTTGCCAGGGTACATCTTCAACATAGGACCATGAAAAAGTAAATTTTTAGGTGCAACACCTCTATCCCCGGCCAATAGAAGAGGGGTCACACCAAAGTATACTAATGTCTCTATAGTGGTGTAGGTGAAGCTCAGTGATTCTTTCACCTTGTTCTCAGGGTACTGTAATTCGTGCATGGTTGGTATGGTGAGTAATAAGTAGAGGGTGCCAGGAACATTTCTGTTACTTTATTTGAAGGAACACACACACATATACACACACATATTATATATATATATATATATATATATATATATATATATATATATTATAATTATATATATATTTTATATATAACATCTTCCTTGGGGTTGGTCACGCAGCAGTCCCCAGAGGCACAATTCTTTCACTTTGCATTATGGTACAGAACCACTCCTTTACTTGAATGATGGCTGTTCCCACATCACTGGAATGCCTAGGTGAATACACTCCAGCATGAGAGCTTACACCCTATCACCTCTGACAGAACTAGGGAGTCTGTTACCCCCTACTAATTCTAAGGTGATACTCCCAGACACTTGCTTACAGAACCTTCTTAGGAGTACCTGTCCCTTTTCTCTTGTGGGTGGCGCATGGCAAGAGCTATATAGAGGGGCCTTATCTTTAGGAGTGGCACTTCCCTAGCTAGAAAACAACAAAGTGCTCCTAACACTGAACACATGTAGTTACAGACTGACATGACTTACATTGATGATACCCCGCACTCTTGGTCCACTAAGATCTTAACTAGAATCTTCCATCCCCAGCTTATACAGTCAGGTCCGGAAATAATTGGACACTGACACAATTTTCATAATTTTGGCTCTGTACGCCACCACAATGGATTTGAAATGAAACAACCGAGATGCAATAGAAGTGCAGACTTTCAGCTTTAATTCAAGGGGTTGAACAAAAATATCGTATGAAACAATTAGGAATTGCAACCATTTTCATACACAGTCCCCTTATTTCAGGGGCTCAAAAGTAATTGGACAAATTAACACAATCATAAATAAAATGTTCATTTTTAATACTTTGTCGAGAATCCTTTGCAGGCAATGACTGCTTGAAGTCTGGAATGCATGGACATCACCAAACGCTGGGTTTCCTCCTTTGTGATGCTTTGCCAGGCCTTTACTGCAGCTGTCTTCAGTTGTTGTTTTTTCGTGGGTCTTTCTGCCTTAAGTTTTGTCTTCAGTAAGTGAAATACATGCTCGATCGGGTTGAGATCAGTTGATTGACTCGGCCATTGAAGAATATTCCACTTCTTTGCCTTAAAAAAACTCCTGGGTTGCTTTCACAGTATGTTTTGGGTCATTGTCCATCTGTAAAGTGAAGCGCCGTCCAATCAACTTCGCTGAATTTGGCTGAATCTAAGCAGACAATATATCCCTATACACTTCAGAATTCATCCGGCTGCTTCTGTCGTCTGTCACATCATCAATAAACACTAGTGACCCAGTGCCCTTGTCAGCCATGCATGCCCATGCCATCACACTGCCTCCACCGTGTTTTACAGATGATGTGGTATGCTTCGGATCATGAGCCGTTCCAAGCCTTCTCCATATTTTTTTCTTCCCATCATTCTGGTACAGGTTGATCTTAGTTTCATCTGTCCAAAGAATGCTGTTCCAGAACTGGGCTGGCTTTTTTAGATATTGTTTGGCAAAGTCTAATCGGGCCTTTCTATTCTTGAGGCTTATGAATGGTTTGCACCTTGTGGTGAACCCTCTGTATTTGCTCTCGTGAAGTCATCTCTTTATGGTAGACTTGGATAATGATATGCCTACCTCCTGGAGAGTGTTCTTCACTGAGCTGGAGGTTGTGAAGGGGTTTTTCTTTACCATGGAACGGATCCTACAATCATCCACCACTGTTGTCTTCCGTGGACGTCCAGGCCTTTTTGTGTTGCAGAGCTCACCAGTGCGTTCTTTTTTTCTCAGAATGTAACAAACTCTTGATTTGCCCACTCCTAATGTTCCTGCTATCTCTCTCATGAATTTTCTTTTTTTGCAGCCTAAGGATGCCCTTTTTCACTTGCATTGAGAGCTGCTCTGACCGCATGTTGTGGGTTCACAGCAAAAGCTTTCAAATGTGAATGCCACACCTGGAATAAACTCCAGACCTTTTACCTGCTTAATTGATGATGAAATAACGAATGAATAGCCCACACCTGTTGATGAAACAGCTTTTGAGTACCCAACTTTTGAATACCCTCACATTAAAGCTGAAAGACTGCACTTTAAGCCCATATTCATTATTTAACTGTAACTTGAATTTATTTTGGTACACAGCCGATATAACAAAACTTGTATCAGTGTCCAAATATTTCCGGACCTAACTGTATGCCGCATAGTGACATCACTAGTCATTATAACTAGCGGAAGGGTTAACTTTATACAACGTATCAGTGCTCAGTGACATACGAGACAACTTCTAGAAGGTGAGTGTGGCTAACTGTAAGGAATCCACTCCTGGCTTTGATTATAGCTTTTGCAAACTTCTGCAGTTGCAAAAGTTTCCTCTGGCAATCTATGGCACATGTGCTGCTTCTCATTGCAGTTTCTGCCCTGTGCTACATCATTGGAGGAATACTCACACACCCTCCTCCTGTGATTGGATCTCCGCCCTTTATATCCTGGGCGTTGGCACTGAAACAGTGCCAAGCATAATCTGCTACCTGGAACGTTACTGTCTCTGCCACAAACCGCCCCAGGCCTCTCTCCTAGCGTTCTTACCTTCCAAGTTCCTGAGTATCCAGAGGCCTGTTCTTTCTCCTGTGCTGAAGCGTGTTGCCAGCACCGGTACCTGCTGCATTCCCTCCTAGCAGTGGCTACCCTTCCTTTCCTGCGGCCTGCTGCTATCCCCTTTCAGTGGCCTGCCTTGGACTTCTGCGCTGAAGCGTTGGTTCTCCCCGACGCTGCCCTGCGGTGAACTTCGGTCAGCCTGCTGTCTCCTCCTGCTGAGATCGGCGTCATGGCCGAGGCCGCTCCTCGCGCAGAAGCTACTCCTGCACTCACGCTCCTAAGCTGAAGCGGGGAACTCCTGTCTGCTTGTTGCCGATTCCTTGCTACGACTACGACCACCCGGATGTCTTCTATCCTGACCCTGCTTTGGCCATCGATTGTCCTGTCTTCTCCTAACCCGACTTTGGCTTCAATAACGACGATGCTGCCTTCTCCAATCCTGACCCTGCGATGTAAGACTACGAACTGCGCACTCCAGATCAGTCTGCGCGGACTAAGGTCGGTGATAATGTAACCCCACCTCAGCCCCGCGGTCCGGTCCTGGTTTGTGGCGAGCATCGGCGTAACAGTATGCTCGGTCAACAAAAACCGGACCGCGCCATGGCGGGGGTAGGCAATTTTCCAACTGAAGTTATGTCCCGGCCTGCGTACCAGTCCCACTATGAAGGGCAGTATCTGTGTGAAATAATAGCCTTGATTGAGGGCCTGTATACTTATGAAGGTTTAACCCCTTTGCAAAGACAATGCCGTTGTGATCTCTTTCTTAAGGCTTGCTGCATCCAGGAATTAAAACAGTCTCTAGCCGATTGTATACGCTCCCCTGATTTCCCATTAACCTGGGAGGCACTCTATGCCCTGGCCTCATCACTGGACATTCATCTACTACAACAGGGCGCCCTCCTCATGTTGGCTCAATCTCAGGATATACTCCATGTACTTTCCTTAACACTTGACATTTGCATAAAAGAACAGGACCCCCTCCTTGCCAGCTACGCTGCTGCTTGGCAGATCTCCTATGCTGCCAGTCCTGTTGCTAAACCTGTGGGGGTACCTCCCTCTCCTAAGAATGGCCAAACCATCTCTCTGTCGCTGCCCGCTAAAGAAGAAGCTGCCACGCTCCCTAATCCTGAGTTAACCTCCCTAAATTCTGTCCCTGAGGTTATTCCGGTCTTAACCCCTGCTAGTCAGGCCTATGAGTCCCCCACTGTAAATCCCTGCATTCCCCAGGTCAGTGTGTCTTCCCTAGTACCAGAGAATGAATCCTGTTTGCCCTCTTTTTCTAACCCAAAAATTCTAAGCTCTGTTCCCGAGGTTTTTTCTGTTTTAACCCCTGCTAGTCTGCTCTGTGAGGTCCCTACTGCTAACCCTAGTATTCCGCAGTCTAATGTTAGGTCCCTAGGGCAAGAGGCAGAACCCCCTATGACCTCACTCTCGGAGACTAGCTTCTATTTCCCTGATTCTCAGGTACAGAGTAATTTAACCCTTGAGGTTTTTCCTATGTTAACCCCTACAGGTCAGCCCTATGAACCTCCCTTGGTAAATCCCTGTAGTCCGTCAGTCAGGGACACCTCCTTAGCCTCAGAGGATGAACCCCTTATGTCCCCTGACTCAGCTAAAATTCTCGGGGCTACGCCCTCTGAACTTTCGGCAATAATACTGGCTCCAGTTAAGAGTATTCTGGAGCCGTTTGTTTCTCTAAACCTGTTCGCAGAATCCCTACTCCTAGGTATTTCGCTGACCCCGTCTGTCACTCAGAGAGCTGAGACCCCTGCTTCTGAGCATAGACCCCTTTTCGTGGAATCTGTTGTCGTTTCTGATGTCCCAGACACTCTTTCCCAAATACCCACTTCAGAGACCAGCACAGTCGTGGTTGCCCCATTTGCACTGTCTGTGTTCTCCTCTTCTCAAATCCTAGGGTTTAAAGCGAACAGTACATATTATGTCCCTTTCCAAGTGACCCCTTCTGTGATCAGCGTATCTGCTGTTGCTCCCTTAGTACAATTAAAGTTAGGGCCCTCCTATTTGGAGGATCAGGTTTTCAAGTTTGAAACTTCCCTTATCCCTGATTTTGTAAACCTGCAGTCCCTTCTCACTGTAGCTAAAAGTTCTCCAGCAGCCGCTGAGTTAAGCTCTGCCGCTTCCAAATCTTCCGTTGTAGAAGCAACCTTCTCTAGCTTACTTCTGTTTTTCCTATCTGTTATGCCTATCACCTTTACTAAAATTCCTGTTTTGCAAGGTATTTCTCCTATTAAGTCTGTGATACCTGCAATTCCTTTTATTGGTTCCAAGACCCCTGTCACTGAGTTTCCCATGGAGTCTGATGCCCTCATTAGGGATTCTCAGGGATCCAATTCTGAAACAAGCGCAATGCTATCTGATTTCATTACAGTAGCTAGTTCAGTTCCTGCTGGTTCTCAATCACCCCCTTCAGTGACTAGCAAGATGTCCCTTGTTTCTATTGGAGAGTCTACCCCAGCTTCTTTCACGGATCATGCCACAGCCTCCGGGATGATTAAAGATGACTTTAAGTCTGGGATGCCCACTCCTTTAATAATACTACCACGAACTCTGGGGTATCGCAGTTGGAACTTTCAGTAATACCCGCTGTGTCCCTTTTTTCAAAGGACCCCGTCTTTAAGATGGACTTGTATTTCTCTGTGTCTCCCACAATACTTGGGGTACTTACTATTGACTGTCCTGTCGCTAAACTAGGGTTACCTCTCAGGAAGGTGCCTGGAGCTACCGATGTTAAGAACCCTATGTTTAAAACAGTAATATTTCGCATTGCTTCTCCCACAGTATCATGCGAGACCTGGGTACCTGGGATCTCCACCCCCAAGCCTAGTTCTAGTTCACTGTTTTCCTTCTCTGTGTTGGAGGTACCCAGCATTAACCCCAAGACTTCTATTCCTAAGCCTGTTACACCGTTTACCCGACTTCCTGCTTTCTCGGATAAGATCTGTTTTCTCACCTTTCAAACAGAGTCTTTACTCGCAGGTTTCTGTGCGGTGTCTGAAGTGCCCTTTCTGGATTGCATGTCTTCATTCTCTAGGACGAGGACACTCATGCTGGACCTCGTTGCTTTGCCTGAGGCGTCCATCCCTGTTCTTGATGGCCCCACTATGGGTTTGGACGTGCTGTCCCCTACTGTCTCCGTGATGCTTACTATGCCCTTCGCCAAGACCATAACTTTGGATTTGATTCCCCTCAAATTTCAGAGGCCAAACGAGGCGGATCCTGCAACTGCATGTACCACAACCAACAATTACGTAAACACTACTACCAGCTCTCTCGAATTGCTTGGGATTACAAGCCTGGTTCGTATCAAGACTACTGCTCCAATATCTTGCAGTGAACCCGCCCGCCCTATACCCTCGCTAACCACCACCCTGAATTCCTTGGGAGCTAAAGACTCTCGCAACTTTTTACAGGCTGATTCCACCAAGGCCATTGTCTGCACCGAATTCCCCAATGTCATTTTTGTCCAACAATCAGTGTCCTGTGTCCCGTATTCTTGGATTATTACTATGCACTGGATACCTGGCTACGGCCCTTCTGATGTCCCTATTCCGGAGTCCCCTGGTCCCATTGCCCATGTACCAAAAACCGCAGTGCCACCATTGTCCTTTGCGGCACTCGCCACTGTACACCTGGATTTTGGACCTAAATCTCGCCTGAGACACTTCAGGAACAACTCGATGTCTCCCAGACCTATGAATGGTCCTGTCCACCCAGGCTTCTCACCCAGTGGTGGGGGTACTGTAAGGAATCCCAACAAATCGTGGGCTTTCAACGCCACCTCTCGCCTAAGGAGGTTTAGAAACAACTCCATGTCCCCCAAATCTGTGATGGACCCTGTTCGTCCGGAGTTCTCACCTGAAGGGGGGGGTACTGTAAGGAATCCACTCCTGGCTTTGATTATAGCTTTTGCAGACTTCTGCAGTTGCAAAAGTTTCCTCTGGCAATCTACAGTATGGCACATGTGCTGCTTCTCATTGCAGCTTCTGCCCTGTGCTACATCATTGGAGGAATACTCACACACCCTCCTCCTGTGATTGGATCTCCGCCCTTTATATCCTGGGCGTTGGCACTGAAACAGTGCCGAGCATAATCTCCTACCTGGAACGTTACTGTCTCTGCCACAAACCGCCCCAGGCCTCTCTCCTAGCGTTCTTACCTTCCAAGTTCCTGCGTATCCAGAGGCCTGTTCTTTCTTCTGTGCTGAAGCGTGTTGCCAGCACCGGTACCTGCTGCATTCCCTCCTAGCAGTGGCTACCCTTCCTGTCCTGCGGCCTGCTGCTATCCCCTTGCAGTGGCCTGCCTTGGACTTCTGCGCTGAAGCGTTGGTTCTCCCCGATGCTGCCCTGCGGTGTCATGGGCCGAGGCCGCTCCTCGCGCAGAAGCTACTCCTGCGCTCACGCTCCTAAGCTGAAGCGGGGAACTCCTGTCTGCTTGTTGCCGATTCCTTGCTACGACTACGACCACCCGGATGTCTTCTATCCTGACCCTGCTTCGGCCATCGATTGTCCTGTCTTCTCCTACCCCGACTTTGGCTTCAATAACGACGATGCTGCCTTCTCCAATCCTGACCCTGCGATGTACGACTACGAACTGCGCACTCCGGATCAGTCTGCACGGACTAAGGTCGGTGATAATGTAACCCCACCTCAGCCCCGCGGTCCGGTCCTGGTTTGTGGCGAGCATCGGCGTAACACTAACCACCTGCCTTAATCACTTTGAAACATATAGACTAATTGCAACATTTGTCTAAGAGTCATTACCAGGATAAACCCCTTAACTCACTGTAGGAACCATGAACCTAATTAATTAACATAGCATACTCTCAAGGGTGCTACATAGGTTTAGGAGTACAAAATCAATGTAGGTTTAGAGACCACATAGCTCACAATCTGGAAAAATACTTCCTGTGCATCACATCAATAGCACCAAAGCATCAGAACTACTATAGTCTATAGCAAGGGCACGCAAACTTTTTTTGCTGTGCCCCCTTTGCCTGTTCTGCTCCGGTGGTGCATGCACTCCCCCTCTCCCCTCCCCCCCTTTCCCCCGCGCGATGTCGGGGTCATTTGACTTGTGTGACGTCACATGGCGTCATTTGACATGTCATGGGCACGAGTCCTGACACCGGCTGTGTGGAGGTAAGTTTAGAGTTGCAGGGCCCTCACATGATCCCCCGGCATTTAATTAAAATGTCTTGGGGGAAGAGCGCAGGACCCCTACAACGCCACCCCGAAAAATCTCACGCCCCCACTTTGCACAACGCTGGTCTATAGTTTTATTTAATTTAATTATTGTTTTGAAATCAATATCTTTCCTCTGCATCCAACATGGTGTAGTGATGTCTGTCTCAAACAGGAAGTAAATTGTATGTTTGTGATGGTGCTCAAAAGTGCTGGGACTGTATTGAAGGAAGGGAGAATTATCTGGGTAATAACAGTTGTAGTCTCAATACTGTGCCTTTAAATCGGCTCTTTCCTAATGGGGTACCCTGAAGGTTGGAGCGGGTTGCCCATAGACAGCCCCCTCTTTCCTCATTGGGTAACCCCCGGTAGTAGTACTCACTGTTTTCAATTCCTTCCTTCCCAGTCTCCCTTCCAAAAGCGTGCAGCTGTATTGAGTGTGAATCCAAAGCCAGGGTGTGCAGCGCACAGCAGTAGAGAGGAGCAGGTCTTAGCAATAAAAGTCCTTTATTAATAAATCATCATGTGGGACAACAGCAAACCTTCAACGTGATAAAGTTCCTTTGAACGAAACGCGTTGAAGGTTTGCTGTTGTCCCACATGATGATTTATTAATAAAGGACTTTTATTGCTAAGACCTGCTCCTCTCTACTGCTGTGCGCTGCACACCCTGGCTTTGGATTCAAACAGGAAGTAACCCACAGGGCTGAGGAAGGAGTGTGAAAGAACCAACCCGAGTCGAGGGACAGAGGCCTGAAACAGTAGTCAGACGTAGGCCGAAGGTCAGGGCTGGAGGCATTGTTGCGTAGTCGTGCGGATGAAGAGGTCGAGACGGGCGGAAAACGGATGGTTGTGGTACTTAGCCGGGTCTGGTAAAAGGAAAGACAATCGAAAAGGGCGTTGCTGTGGGCGGTGCTGTGTTCCAGACCAGCTGGTAGCAGTCGATGTAAGGTAGTTCCGATGGGAGTTGTTCTTGGTCCGTTTAGAGAGTAGATCTCTCTTCCTCAAACCCCTGAGAAAGGTAGATCTACTCTCGAAACACGTAGGGTGTTTCCAACTAACTCTGCTCAGCCCAATTGTGTCCAGCATATTGGTGCTGAGACCCTAGACAGTCTTCAGCTGATCGGTGAATAACCGGAATCTTCCCCCTCTCGCGAGATCTGGAAGAGAGACTGGAGACAGAAGGTTCATGCCCTAGATGCGGACCAAGTACAGCTCCCGTCGGAACTTCCTTACATCGACTGCTACCAGCTGGTCTGGAAAACAGCACAGTTCGGGATTGTCACCTGTCCTGCCACGAGTGAGAGGGGATACTCTAACAATATCTACAGCAAGTTTTTTTCCAGCGTCTAGTAAGTAGGGCATATACCCTTTGGAGAATATTACAATTGGATACAATTATGGACATTTGTTTCATTAATTGTTTAATATGTTTTAAATACATTTGCTTTCTTCTACTTTCATTCACCTGCAATTTCTCTGAGGCTTCTACTTAGTATTATTTACTATACATTTTTTTCCTTGTATATTACCATAAAGTATTATGCTATGTGTTTTCTCTCTTTTATCTTATTTCATGTACTTAGATCCTATTATATTGAACTACGTTGGCAACAACAAGGACATTCGACTTTCATCAGAACATCAAATGGTTGTATGTCCATCCTTTTTTCAGATTTTTGTTATACTCTATTGAGATTTTAGCACAAGGTGCCAAATTTCTTGTCTTTTGTTTTGCATTATTTGTATCTGACATAGGTAGTCAGTTTTATACAATTTGGCAGCCGCTCCTCACTAAATTATGTTGTGATTATTTGGGATTCCATCTAACAATTGGTTTAATCTATTATAATATTGTTAGCGCTAAATTATCCTTTTTTTCGTTCCTGGTTTGAGTGCTATTTAAACTCCGCTGCTGCTACTTCTTCCTACTTTTTTTTGCTGTTTGCCTGTCTCAACGATATTCTGATGGACTTTCCCCCCTTGCTATTTGGACTCCTCCCTCTGTTGGATCTCCCTGTTATTGGCCCTTGCCCATTTGACAACTCTTCTGCTTGCCGCCTTGAACCAAGCCTGTCTCACGATTCTTAAATTTCGTACCGCTCCTCTCTTCTGGATCCCTCTTTACTCACAGACATGTTTCTTTTTACAGTTCATTCTGCAAATTCTACCGTGGCCCTTGGGTACAGCCCGTTACCCTGTTGTGTGTTATCAAATGGGGTGAGGGGTTGCTCCCGGTTAGCTGCGGTGGTTATCCCTCTGCTCCTGTGTGCCTTGCTGTCCGTGTTGTCACATGGGAAATGATCCACACAATGGTTAGCAACCTCCAATAGTTCCATCTCTCGATGAATTAGTAAAATTATTCAGGCCTCCTACCCGTCCTCAGGTTTAAAAGTATGAGGCCAAGAGGAGGTGCCCCTGCCTATGTAGATGTCATTAAGGTCCTATCAATATATCTTGAGCGTAACAAATCTTTCAGAAAGTCTGAGATCATTTATTCTTTACAGAGGGACGCACAAAAGATTTGCAGCCTCCAGTAGCTCTATCCCTAGATGGATTTGGAAAATTATTCAAGTGTCCTATCAGGCCTCAGGTTTACAAGTACCAACAGCCATTAAGGCTCATTCAACTAGATTCATAGCTAACTTTGGGCAGACAAAGGGGCAACCTCTGCAAAGCAAATCTGTAAGGTGGCAACCTGGTCTTCATTATCCATCTTTGTTAAAAGACTGTACAGTAAAGTGGACATTTCGACCTCAGCAGACACTCAATTTGTACTCAAAAGTCCTTGTTAAATAATACATCAATTTGAGGGAGTTTTCTCACTCTTGATTAGTAAAGCTTTGGTGAAATCCCATTCATTTGGTTGCCCTGTTGGACGCAGCAGAAAGAGTGATATTTATGTATGATATTTTCCTTTCCCCTACTCCGAGCATATTCCCTCCCTAAGTTATCTCCTATGATGTAATAGAGTTTTTGAGTTGTTATATACAATAGATTAACTCTTCTTAAATTTTGGTCTTTGGCGTCGGGAGGAAAAGGAGTTTATATATTCCGACTGTTTTATTCTTGTCACATGCCTAAGAGAGGAAGAGAGTTAACCCATTTGTGTGGCTTCCGTGATGAGGATAGAAAAATATCTTAAGTAAAATGTAACTTTACCTGTCTTTACCTGTCCTCAGTATAACTTCCTCTTAGCATGTAGTATGATGTCTATACTCAACTGATACAAGTTAACAAGAGTTTACTACTTTGTTATGTACCAAGTTCATTACATTTAAAGCAATTCTCTTAGGCAGATCGATTTATGATATGTCTGACCTGTCAGATTAAGCACATAATAAAGAATACAATGTTTTAGTAAGGGAATAATTGTAATAGGAGGTATACAAGAGGGAGGCACAGACATACAATACATACATACATACATACATACATACATACAATGTCTTGTATATAATGTATACCCTGTTCATTTATTTAACTGTATTTGTAACCATGTATTATTTGTCTTAACTCTGTGCCCAGGACATACTTGAAAACGAGAGGTAACTCTCAATGTATTACTTCCTGGTAAAATATGTTATAAATAAATAAATAAATACACACAAGGAGAAAGTTTTGCGGAAATTAAAACATGGCTTTATTGAGCCTGTCCCTTTAAACAATGCAGAGCATACAAAAACAAAATAAACAAACAGCCTATCCCTGTGTAAGGGCTAACTCACTTCCAGTCCCTCTCTACAAGACTGGGAGGAAAAGACCCTTACCAGCCAATCACCCCAAAGTCTCAAGCGGTACCTTAAGCAGATGGCCCTTCAGGTCAGTGGTGTCCAGGTATCTTGATCTCAGCACAGCCTTTGTGCTCAAGACATTGTCTCTCTCCTGTGTCAGCACTCTTGTATGCTAAGGAAATCTCTCTCTGCAATTTTCCACAGGAGGCTTTTTTACAGCTCTGATTAGCCAGGTGGAGACTGGTTAATTGAGTGGCTGCAATTAACAGCTCCCTGCCAGATTCAGAGCTCTGAGGTAGCTTTATTTAAACAGGGTTAAGTCCCTGTTACAAGGTACTACCACTTCAATTAGTATTTTCAAGGTTCAAGTTAAATATTATTTTTGTAAAGGAGGTGAAGATATACTGTACATTTGATTCAATTAGCATAAATATAAATTGAGGTACTGTAAACAATAAATGATCTCAGACTTTCTGAAAGATTTGTTACGCTCAAGATATATTGATAGGACCTTAATGACATCTACATAGGCAGGGGAACCTCCTCTTGGCCTCATACTTTTAAACCTGAGGACGGGTAGGAGGCCTGAATAATTTTACTAATTCATCGAGAGATGGAACTATTGGAGGTTGCTAACCATTTGTGTGGATCATTTCCCATGTGACAACACGGACAGCAGGGCACACAGGAGCAGAGGGATAATCACCGCAGCTAACCGGGAGCAACCCCTCACCCCATTTGATAACACACATCAGGGTAACAGGCTGTACCCAAGGGCCACGGTAGAATTTGCAGAATGAACTGTAAAAAGAAACATGTCTGTGAGTAAAGAGGGATCCAGAAGAGAGGAGCGGTACGAAATTTAAGAATCGTGAGACAGGCTTGGTTCAAGGCGGCAAGCAGAAGAGTTGTCAAATGGGCAAGGGCCAATAACAGGGAGATCCAACAGAGGGAGGAGTCCAAATAGCAAGGGGAGCAAGTCCATCAGAATACCGGTGAGACAGGCAAACAGCAAAAAAAGTAGGAAGAAGTAGCAGCAGCGGAGTTTAAATAGCACTCAAATCAGGAACGAAAAAAAGGATAATTTAGCGCTAACAATATTATAATAGATTAAACCAATTGGTAGATGGAATCCCAAATAATCACAACATAATTTAGTGAGGAGCGCCTGCCAAATTGTATAAAACTGACTACCTATATTGCTATCTTTAAATCGCATGTATTATTACCAGTAACAATGTTCAGCTGCTGTTCGATTGTATAAGACTTTGAAATAAAGAAGTAATAAAGGCCTTAGAATTAACTTGAGGGATTTTTACTAAGATTGCAAGCTCTTGGGGGCAGGGCTTCCCTTTGCCTTGTGTTGTCATTTCAGATCCTACAGGAGCAGAATCTTATTGTTCCTGGTTAAAACGTAATTCAGAAAAGCAAGTAATCATATTAAAAAAAAGTTTACATATGGAAGAACCTTAGAATCTCAAAATCAAATAAAAAGTTTTAGTGTTCAATACAATGTATACCTGTTATTAGGAATTATGTTTTCTATTTAGAAATGTCTGATTTACCTGGTTGTTCAATATACCATATTTATGTACTGTTTGATCATACTTGCTAAATGTGGAAGTAATTTAATTCTGTATTGCTTTTATAGTGCAGACTCATCTTAGGCCTCGGGCATGGTCAGTGCTTGCTGAGGCGCACTGGTACTTACCCGTGAGCCCCTACAGATGCAATGAGAGCGGCTTTAGTAGGGGCTCGCCTACGCTTCCACGCGAAGCGTAGGTCTTAGCGCAATTTTAAAATCAAGCGCTTGCCGGAGTGCAGGGCTGGTCACGTGAGCGGTTCACCCAATGAGGGCAAACCAGCTCCGTGATGTCACTGGCCCGCCCGCCGACACACCCCAGGACGGAGCGCTGTCTTAGGCCAGGGAAAGCACCCGCTTTCCCTGAGCCTCAGCGCGCCTCCGCCCGCCCGCCAGAACCTTGGCCGAGGCCTTAGTAAGAAAAAGTAAAATCATATCAATGATCTCCTATAATAACTGTTGATCACTGTGACAGTGTGGCCTTTTAGGTAGCGTCAGTGGGGAATCCACACAGCAGTTTCTCTCTAAAACAAAGTCCTTTATTTCACAGACTTGGAAAAAATGGTTACAATACTCTTTGGTCGGCAGTGCAAAAGAGCACACAAAAATAGCATGTGTCTGCAAACAACATAAAACGTCCTTGGTTTTGGTGCAGGAGGAGAGTCCTAACTGTTCCCCAGATAAGCCCTCTGGGAACCTGCTCACTTCTAGGTAGTGAAATGAAGCTTGGGAAGCTCTGCACAGGGAGTCTGCAGCCTGTCTTTTAAACCCTAGTGCCAATCAGGAGTTGATTGGAACCACATAGAAGGAACCTTCTAGCAGACCTAGAAACCAGGTCTCCCGGGTCTGAAACAGTGAGGGAGTTTAGCCTCTTCCCTCTCTATCTTCTTATACACTCCCTCACAGTCACATTTATGAATATTGTTTGCCTGGTTATAGTGCACCAAGAACAAGTTATAGAACCAGCACAAGTTACATACATTACAATAGCTGCTCTAATTTTCAATTCCAGAAAAAAAATAAAAAGAATAAAACATTGGAGATGAAATGTAAAAAATAAAACAACAACAATTTTAGGACTTCTTCCTCGGTTGATTGTTCACTTTTATAGTTAGAAACTAGATTGAAAAAACAAATGACTACTTTTGTAAATATTCGTTATTAAGTGGCTAGATCGACTGGAAGTGAAACAAATTGTTCATTACCTACACAGAAAATGATCAATTAGCCTCTCTAATTGGAATTGGAAGACAAGCTTTCCTGAGGTCTCTTGATACCATGGATTTCAGAGATTCCATCTTCAAATAAATTCTCTATATAAATTGAATTAGTAGCTTGAGATCTAGGATCAGCGTTCACTCATGCTTTGGGAAAGACAGAGATGAAGAATAACCTTGACCTTCTGTTTACTAAACGGCATTTAGATTAAGACCAATGATAACATCTCAATTGTTTGTCCTGAAAAGGTTTTAAAAAATGTATTTCGTTGAGGACTTTTGGCTTTGCAAAGAAGAGGATGATAGAAAGAATATTGTTCTCTTGTACTTTTGTAAGAGCTCAGGCAGACAGGAGACAAAAGTAAGCAGCCTATGCATTCTGAAGAATCTGACTCTTCCAGTACTTTTAAAGACCTGTCCATACTCTATGACGCTTTGATGACCACAAAAACAATGTGTGGTGGCTATCCAAGCTGATGCACCTTATCAGATTGGTCGTTGTGGTTATATTATGTTATGTTTCAAGTGATACACGGTTAAAGCTATCACGATATTTAAAAAATGCTTTTTTTTTAAATTTAAGGTACATATGCAAATGGATTATTATGCTTTTCCAAATGTCAATGAATTGTTAAATTTCACAGTGCTACTGTATCAGAAAATTAAATCACTTGTATCTGTTACAGTATAGTAACTTAAGAATACTCGAGTGATTTCCACACCCAATTGGGGCTTTAACTTACTGTACTTCCATCCAACCAAAGTTATCAGACAATTTATTAATGCCCTAAGAATTCATTTTATACAATACATTTCAAGTGCTATTTATTGTTCCATTGGCTCACTGAAACAATACTATTCAGGAATAAAGCCCATATGCATCTCAGGAACAACAAGTGTTCCAAAGCTAAAAATAATATTCATTACTGATCACTGCTTAAAATAAATTACCTAATTCAGGAAAGTCAGTGTTTTCTTTACAATAATAATCTGCCATACAGTACATCCCTTGAGGGATTTTTATTTCATACCTGGTCAGGTGTAACCTCTCCATCAGCAGCACATCCTAAGAACCCCATAACAAACTTTTATTTAAAAAAACAAACCTAAATATATAAGAAATGATACTGATGCCCATAGTTTATGTGGAGGTAGGTTTTGATTACCACACTATGTGCAGATATGTCTCTTTTCAGCATAATAATGCCATCAATGTATCTCTGAATTCAGAAATCTGGAGATGATTGAATATTAAGTTTACTCTATCAAATATATAAAAATGTATTTATGATCAAGTATAACACTTTGAATTAGAAAAATGTAATCAATATTTCACACAAAAAACAGTGACATACTGCGTTGATTATTAAATCTATTTCCCTGTCAGCTGCAGGTGAGAAATGCTGGAGGTGAAGGTAAATGGAGAAAGTTAAGGGGTGCACGGGGTGTTGGAAAGGTTTGCTGAGGATGTGGCTTTCTAGAGCTACAGAACGTTTAAATCAAGGAAGGAAAAAGTGAGTTTAATAAAATCCCACACAAGGGAGGCAGAACATGCTTTTGATTTTCAGAGAATAGCAACCCAATTTATTTATTTTACTTAAGAGACCAAAAATACTCACTATTCACAGTCGCAAGATGTCATGCAGTCAATAAATAGTTTCGTTTTATGGAAATCAAGGCTATTTAGTATGATAAAAACTTAGGGGAAAAAACAAACAATACAAGATAATTTCATTATTCATTATACCACACATTAATTTAACTTTGACAGCATTTCATATCTACTCTGTCACCACAATTAGGTTGATTAAAGAAACATAATGAAACAAACACATCAATTAGCATACACCTGTATCTGCCAGATCATTAAAAAAGAAGCTTACAATTATAATGTTACTTTCTATTCTCAAGCGATATTACACACGTACAACAGATCATCATTTCTGTAAACATAGCACTAAGAAATATTACATTAAAAAATTAGAACATTTTATAAAGAAATTCACACAGAGATACTTACTATATAACTATAATAGGATAATATTGGCAGTCAAATGATATGGTAACTGTACAGTACCTTAAAGTAAACCAAGAATAGTGTCAGACTACCATTGGTTCGGCTGCACCAGGGCCCATGACTTTCAGGGGCCCAACCTGCCACATGCCAGAACACTGCTCTGGCACGCGGAACAGCGTTCCGTCAGTTCTACAGGCCCCCTGCTTCCCGTCCCCACGGGGCCTACCTGTGGTGTCGAGTTTTACCTGGTGACAGAGAGCGTGCCCATCCAGGCAGTCTTAACACAGAAGTAAAGCCCCACTGGAAGTAGGGCCTAACTTCCGAAATCGCCGCCTGTGTGGGCTCCCTCTGCCACTCCCAGGTAAGGCCCTGGAATGCCATACTGCACAGGTAGGGGAGATAACGTTTCAGGCAGAAGAGAAGCTCCTTGTCAAGTGTCTGCATAACAGTATTGATTTGTACGTACACTATTTTTGTGCCTATGTTTGTCTAATATCGTGTTCATGTTTTGTTTATAATCTAGATCCATTCAAATAATAATATTGTAATGCATGCAAACACACATTGTTTACACATCCTAAAAAGTAATACAATAAATAAAAACGACGATAGATTTTTAGCCGTACTATAGTACGCCTATATGATCAATAAACCTCATCAGCCAATTTAACTAATACAGAACCCTCTTACCAAATAAATACTTGCAAGTACATTAAAAAAAAATAGAGTGTAATGTACTTATTTTCTATAATATCATCTGGAGAGTCTAGTGGTATTTTGAATATTTTAAATTGCTTTTTTAATATTGCCTATTAGTAAATTATGTGCACATTATCTAATTAGAGCTCTTAATAAGCTCTGCAATTAACAACAAATGGACGTGCCTAGGTTCACCAACTAGTAAAGAAGTAACAGACGGTTTCAATTTTTTTTTATTGATATTAAAGTAACTTTGAATGAAATGAAACAGTGCAACTTATTGAAAATAGGAGGGGGGGGGGAGGGGGGAAGGGAAAAACTCTCGCTTCAGCCTAATGAAAAAATAGATATTACAACACAAAGGTGCAAAAGGGAGTAAGGGGTAATTGTAGAGACTAGAGAAAGCAAACCCTATTACAAGCACTCAGTGTATTACGGTTGATATGATTGTATGTTTAAAATCAATTTTAATGATATTAAAGTAAAAAATATGTATAACAGAGTGAATAAATCACTATGGTGACCAAACACATACAACAAGACAAACACTGTGTACATAAATATCGAAAAACTGAAACCCAAGGTGTAACTAAATATTGAGTACAAATACTCTTGCTAGTGAGTAGGACCTAAATAGGTCACAGTAAATCATTACTAGCCCTTGGGTACAGCACTGATAGTGTGAGTTAAAAGAAACCTGTATATAGTGAACAAGTGACGTGCAGACTGAAAATATATGTATTATTATCAGACAAATACTTGTTCCTTCAGAAAATCTATCATTACTAAATGTAATAGCTACTATATATAGGCACACTAAATAGTGTATAATGCTTACAGGCATAACACTAAATAGTGTATAATGCCTACAGGCACGGATCGGAGTCTGTATCAATTTATAGCCCCTTGTAACACCTAAACTAGCAAGATACTGCGTTAAGAATGTACTTGTAAAATGACTAAAAAAAGAGCCCACAAAATATGTTTAAGTAGCTCAAAGGCACGGATCGAATCTGTATCAAATTATAGCCTCCTAAATGAACATATAGTCATTAACAAGCAGGTAAGTAGCTATCACACATAATATAAGTGTAATCAGGAACAGGGGTATCGCAGACAGGTAGGGTAGCTTGAGCAGGTAGCCAAGAGTGTGTGGATCAGCGCATAACAGCTGCATATAATGCCAAATACAAAGGTAAGACAATACTCTGCAATACGTCTAAAATAGACAGCCTGACATGTTGCTACTAATATCCTTGTGAAATGGTGTTAGGCATATCCCTTAACTCAATCTGTGGATAGTGCAGCATCAGTGTATCAAGATAAAGGCATATAGCAAGTTAAGAGTTTCAGACCTGCATCTCGGCGACTTGTAAGTCCTACCAGCACTCCGATGTGATCAGCCCCTTGCTGCTGCGTACCAACGTCATGACGATAGTCTGGTCCTGCCTCTCACCTGACGTACGTTTCACAGAGGCGCTTTGTCAAAGGTGGTGACGTCTGTGTGGACTAAGGAGGTTTATATGTGCAACTAATCACCAATGAAACAATGATGCAGAGCAGCCGAGTATAACCTTGTAATGGCTATTAAACCTATGGAAAACGGAGAGGCTCTTTAAAGCTGCAGTTCAGTCTTTTTTTTTTTTTTTTTTTTTTTTTTTACTTCAATAGTTTCATGTGTGCAATCTCTAATTACCTAAAGAACTGTATAGCTGCAGGTCAATTCATTCTCCATGTAGTGATAGGCGAAATTTGGTGACATAATTAGAGCTGGCATATGTTTTTATTTGCTTCTGTCAGTCAGTGGAAGCTCATGAATATTCATGAGCACTCCTGCACTGACATGTGCTAGAGGGAGGGCAGGGCTGACAAAGGGGTGTGCCAGGGCTTGTGACAGGACATGAAAGGGCAGTGCCTTAGCAAATGGCTGTTAAAATAGAATACAAGAAAATTGGTCTTTCAAAGTTGTTTTTTTTAAAACAGAAAATGCTAAAAGTATTTTTTCTTACTACAGAACTGATTTATTAAAAAAAAACACATGCAGGATATTGACTGAACTGCAGCTTTAAATCGAGTGAAGACCTAAAGAAAAAATAAATAATAAATAAATAATAAATAAAATAAAATAATAAATAATAAATCCTGTCTTAAAGACACAGTGTGATATTTGTGTCAGAAGGAATGAATGACTATCGGACGCATGATTGATGGAGAGATCAGATAATAATCAGGTAAGTGAAGCAGTCAGGTAAGTAAGGTGATGTAAACTCTAGTAGGAGGTATGAGGGGAGAATGTAACAACATACATAGTGTGAATATTGGGTTATTAGCCCTTAGATAAAAGGGCAAAACAGAAAGCCCTCATTAATCCCCCTTGGAGATAGTGTGCCCAAGGTATAAATCCATTTGGATTCTTTCTGAAGGATTAAACGGTTCCAATCCCCACCTCTTGGATTGGGGGGAACACTTTCTATTCCCAGAAATAGTAAGTTGGTGGTATCTCTGTCGTGCACTTGATGAATGTGATTTGCCAGGGGGGTGTCAAGGTGGTTACGGATAGCCCCCAGATGTTCTAAAATACGTTGGCGGAATTCTCTAATTGTCTTGCCAACGTACTTTTTGTGACACTGGCATACAGCCTGATAAATCACGCCTTTCGTTCTGCAGTTAATAAACTGCCGAACTGTAAAAGATTTGGTGTCATTCCAATTAGAAAAAAAATTTGTCACAGAAATATGTGCACAAGCTTTACAGCCTTGGCATTTAAAATTGCCAGTAGACCTATTGGTTAGCCAGGTGTTAAGTAGTGGTGGTTTAAGATGACAGTGAACCAATTTGTCATTGAGGTTCAAGGCCCTCCTACTGACTAGTGTGGGCGTAGACTTCAAGACCTCTTTCAGATCTTTATCTTCGGTGAGAATATGCCAGTGTCTGCATAGTATGGTATTAATTTCAGACCACTGGTTATTATATGTTCCCACAATTCTTATCAGTTTAGAGTCTTGAGAATTAGTTAGATTGTTACTCAATAGAGAGTTTCTATCAGTAGATTTGGCTCTTTGGTAGGCTTTAGGCCTGGGACATAGTAAACACTTTTGTGCTGCTGCTCGCTGTTGCTTGCTGCCGCTCGCTCTACCAGGAGCTTTTTGCTGTCCTGGCAGAGGAGACAGCAAGCGCGCTTGGGAGGCGTGTATCACTGTGTGTGTGTGTGTGTGTCACTTGGTAGCTGTCAGTGCGTGTGTGTGTGTCATTTTGAAGTGGTCTGTGTGTTTGTGTGTCACTGGGGAACCTGTGTGTGTATATGTGTGTGTGTATATTATATAATATTTAAAAAAAAATTAAAAAGACATGTTGTGAGAATAAATTATTTATTAACATTGTGCAACTTTGATAAATATATTCACACACATACATCACACACATACATCACACACATACATCACACACATACATCACAAACACACAGAGACATACACAGAGACACAGAGACATACACACACGCATACACACACACACAGACACACAAACACACAAACACACACCTCTGTGCTGTGCTGGTCTGGTGGCTGAGCTCTGCTATCCACCGACACAGTAGGGAAAAAAAAGGCTGCAGCCCCATTGGATGGGAGCAGTCACGTGACCGCTCCTCCGCTCCCCCAAGCGGCAAAATTTCAAACCTGCCTGTCTCTTCATATTTTCTCAGCCTCTGCACGCATCAGCAAGCATGCGGAGGGAGAAACTATAGCCGCGCTGATTACAGATGCAGGGGCTTTGTGCTCAGCCTGCCTCAGCGACGCTGATTTTACTATGTCCTAGGCCTTAGAAATCGATCTTTGGCTGTAGCCTCGCTTTTTAAACCTCTCTCTCATCTTACTTGCTTCTATCTCAAAAGCTAACAGAGTCGAACAGTTTCTGCGAGCTCTCAGAAACTGACCGATGGGGATACCTTCCTTTAGTGGTCTTGGATCATGACTCTCAAAACGTAGAAGACTATTCGTGGCAGTAGTTTTGCGATGTATAGGCACCATAAGGCAAATTAGGAAGTCCCTCAACAAGAATTTGACTAGAGCAAAAAGTTGCAGTTCACATAAGTGGTGAATGTGCATGAAAAAGGTTTTGTGTGTTTTAGTGAATAGCACAGTCATTCTGTACACACAGATTCTCAAAAGGATAAAATACATATATATAATCAAACACATACGCCCCCCTTGTGTATATGCCTTTGTTTTCAGCCTTACAAAATCTACTTCCAGATACCATGTTCAAAATGGGGACTTTACTCTTTTTTATCTAATATCTACTTCATATTTCTCTTCTCAAATTACCTACACAAGAATTGTGGGGGGGGGGGGGGGAAATGTTGTCCAAATATCAAATTAAAAAAAGGACAAAAAATAAAAAATAATCAGTGTGTGAAAACAGTATTTACATCCAAAATAAAAGGTGAGCGAAACTCTGAAACAATGTTTCGTTCTCTACTTTAACTGAAGTTCAAGCAATGTGCTACATGTGTGTTTTTTTAAATAAATCAGTTCTGTACTAAGAGAAAATACTTGTAGCATTTAAAAAAAAATACATTTTAAAGACATTTTGAATGTTTCAAATGTAGCAAGCATTTTTGTTTCTATAGAAACCATTTACAAAGTCACACCCCTTTCCCCTTCTGACAGGCTCTGGCTCTTGAGCCCTGCCCTCACTCTAGTAATGCACCAATTGTGTCTAGTAACTGCCTGGTCACATGATCTTCCACACAGAACTTTGCATCGTGGTAATGTAGTGCAGCAATAACGGAATTAAATGACCCAGAGCAAAGCGATTGACTACAGGAAAACGTATCGATCTGCAATTTAGCTTATCACTTGTCAGTGTGCAGATTGTATCGATGCACATATTGAATGTTATTGTATTTATTTATTTATTTTTAAATCTCCAGCTTGAACTGCAGCTTTAATGGTAGCTCATTGTCTGGTTCTATATGCCTATGATTTACAGCTCTACTAAAATGAGTATAACTATTATTTCAACTTCTCTGCATGTGTACTCAAGAAAGTACAAACAGTAAATATATTCTAAATAGTTTTATGAAGTCGGGAGCTTGAAAAAAAATGCAAAAGAAAAGAAACAAAACGTAAGTGTGAAAGAAAGAAATATCATGCAGCAAGTTGGGTTTAAATGACTAAAATGTTTTAAACTACAGCACTATTTTGTTTTCAGGGAGAGGAATACTCTGTTAAAGGTTAACATGTGGGACACTTGAGTGGACGCAGCATGTAATACCACAAAAATAGTTGAAGAAGCAGTCCCACCTACTTTTTTTTTTATACACAGGGTGGAAACCAGTGGTCCCCATGAGCCAAATAACACTATTTTCAGAGCCGGGGACTCCGGTTCCCGAGATCCTTACCGGTAAACTTACAGGGTTTCAATCTACTTCAGGTGAAACAAAATGGCTGCAAAATATCAGGCTAATAGGAAGTTGCATTTAAAACCAGAGACATAACATAAAACACAGACAAAGCTCAGTGCACATCCAGAAAAACTTATATACGGTACAGTGCCTGAATATACATGTATAAATAACTAATAAATAAAATGGTCTTTTAGTTTAACATGTTGGCCAAATTGTTGTAAGCCCTTGAGCCAAACTTCACGGCAGACCACGTTTCAAGGGTCCCTACACTAATATAAATTCTTAATAACCTGTGCATTGCCAGGAAGAATGATTTATAATAAATCTGTCAATATAAGTTGCAAAAGTTCTAAGTCTGATTGAAGCTTTTATTAACCTGTACATTACCAGGAAAAGCACTCTGTAATAGATTTGTCACAATCACACTGCATGCAGGCAAGTTCCCCTGATAGTTGGAGATGCCATGGAGTGAGCTTTTAACCATTTAAATGGGTGAGGGAGTTTGCTTCAATTGGATAGGAGGTTGCCACCCTCCAAAACAGCCAAGACTAGCTGCACAAGAATTATAAAACATACAGAACACCTACAAGCTCAAATTGAACCCCCAAAATACCCACAACATATATATAAGCATATAAGTTTCACAGAGGAGTGCTACTGAGCATGGCAATTTATATTTAAAACCAGAGACATAACATAAAACACAGACAAAGCTCAGTGCACATCCAGAAAAACTTATATACGGTACAGTGCCTGAATATACATGTATAAATAACTAATAAATAAAATGGTCTTTTAGTTTAACATGTTGGCCAAATTGTTGTAAGCCCTTGAGCCAAACTTCACGGCAGACCACGTTTCAAGGGTCCCTACACTAATATAAATTCTTAATAACCTGTGCATTGCCAGGAAGAATGATTTATAATAAATCTGTCAATATAAGTTGCAAAAGTTCTAAGTCTGATTGAAGCTTTTATTAACCTGTACATTACCAGGAAAAGCACTCTGTAATAGATTTGTCACAATCACACTGCATGCAGGCAAGTTCCCCTGATAGTTGGAGATGCCATGGAGTGAGCTTTTAACCATTTAAATGTGGGAGGGAGTGAGCTTCAATTGGATAGGAGGTTGCCACCCTCCAAAACAGCCAAGACTAGCTGCACAAGAATTATAAAACATACAGAACACCTACAAGCTCAAATTGAACCCCCAAAATACCCACAACATATATATAAGCATATAAGTTTCACAGAGGAGTGCTACTGAGCATGGCAATTTATATTTAAAACCAGAGACATAACATAAAACACAGACAAAGCTCAGTGCACATCCAGAAAAACTTATATACGGTACAGTGCCTGAATATACATGTATAAATAACTAATAAATAAAATGGTCTTTTAGTTTAACATGTTGGCCAAATTGTTGTAAGCCCTTGAGCCAAACTTCACGGCAGACCACGTTTCAAGGGTCCCTACACTAATATAAATTCTTAATAACCTGTGCATTGCCAGGAAGAATGATTTATAATAAATCTGTCAATATAAGTTGCAAATGTTCTAAGTCTGATTGAAGCTTTTATTAACCTGTACATTACCAGGAAAAGCACTCTGTAATAGATTTGTCACAATCACACTGCATGCAGGCAAGTTCCCCTGATAGTTGGAGATGCCATGGAGTGAGCTTTTAACCATTTAAATGTGGGAGGGAGTGAGCTTCAATTGGATAGGAGGTTGCCACCCTCCAAAACAGCCAAGACTAGCTGCACAAGAATTATAAAACATACAGAACACCTACAAGCTCAAATTGAACCCCCAAAATACCCACAACATATATATAAGCATATAAGTTTCACAGAGGAGTGCTACTGAGCATGGCAATTTATATTTAAAACCAGAGACATAACATAAAACACAGACAAAGCTCAGTGCACATCCAGAAAAACTTATATACGGTACAGTGCCTGAATATACATGTATAAATAACTAATAAATAAAATGGTCTTTTAGTTTAACATTTTGCAACTTATATTGACAGATTTATTATAAATCATTCTTCCTGGCAATGCACAGGTTATTAAGAATTTATATTAGTGTAGGGACCCTTGAAACGTGGTCTGCCGTGAAGTTTGGCTCAAGGGCTTACAACAATTTGGCCAACATGTTAAACTAAAAGACCATTTTATTTATTAGTTATTTATACATGTATATTCAGGCACTGTACCGTATATAAGTTTTTCTGGATGTGCACTGAGCTTTGTCTGTGTTTTATGTTATGTCTCTGGTTTTAAATATAAATTGCCATGCTCAGTAGCACTCCTCTGTGAAACTTATATGCTTATATATATGTTGTGGGTATTTTGGGGGTTCAATTTGAACTTGTAGGTGTTCTGTATGTTTTATAATTCTTGTGCAGCTAGTCTTGGCTGTTTTGGAGGGTGGCAACCTCCTATCCAATTGAAGCTCACTCCCTCCCACATTTAAATGGTTAAAAGCTCACTCCATGGCATCTCCAACTATCAGGGGAACTTGCCTGCATGCAGTGTGATTGTGACAAATCTATTACAGAGTGCTTTTCCTGGTAATGTACAGGTTAATAAAAGCTTCAATCAGACTTAGAACTTTTGCAACTTATATTGACAGATTTATTATAAATCATTCTTCCTGGCAATGCACAGGTTATTAAGAATTTATATTAGTGTAGGGACCCTTGAAACGTGGTCTGCCGTGAAGTTTGGCTCAAGGGCTTACAACAATTTGGCCAACATGTTAAACTAAAAGACCATTTTATTTATTAGTTATTTATACATGTATATTCAGGCACTGTACCGTATATAAGTTTTTCTGGATGTGCACTGAGCTTTGTCTGTGTTTTATGTTATGTCTCTGGTTTTAAATATAAATTGCCATGCTCAGTAGCACTCCTCTGTGAAACTTATATGCTTATATATATGTTGTGGGTATTTTGGGGGTTCAATTTGAGCTTGTAGGTGTTCTGTATGTTTTATAATTCTTGTGCAGCTAGTCTTGGCTGTTTTGGAGGGTGGCAACCTCCTATCCAATTGAAGCTCACTCCCTCCCACATTTAAATGGTTAAAAGCTCACTCCATGGCATCTCCAACTATCAGGGGAACTTGCCTGCATGCAGTGTGATTGTGACAAATCTATTACAGAGTGCTTTTCCTGGTAATGTACAGGTTAATAAAAGCTTCAATCAGACTTAGAACTTTTGCAACTTATATTGACAGATTTATTATAAATCATTCTTCCTGGCAATGCACAGGTTATTAAGAATTTATATTAGTGTAGGGACCCTTGAAACGTGGTCTGCCGTGAAGTTTGGCTCAAGGGCTTACAACAATTTGGCCAACATGTTAAACTAAAAGACCATTTTATTTATTAGTTATTTATACATGTATATTCAGGCACTGTACCGTATATAAGTTTTTCTGGATGTGCACTGAGCTTTGTCTGTGTTTTATGTTATGTCTCTGGTTTTAAATATAAATTGCCATGCTCAGTAGCACTCCTCTGTGAAACTTATATGCTTATATATATGTTGTGGGTATTTTGGGGGTTCAATTTGAGCTTGTAGGTGTTCTGTATGTTTTATAATTCTTGTGCAGCTAGTCTTGGCTGTTTTGGAGGGTGGCAACCTCCTATCCAATTGAAGCTCACTCCCTCCCACATTTAAATGGTTAAAAGCTCACTCCATGGCATCTCCAACTATCAGGGGAACTTGCCTGCATGCAGTGTGATTGTGACAAATCTATTACAGAGTGCTTTTCCTGGTAATGTACAGGTTAATAAAAGCTTCAATCAGACTTAGAACTTTTGCAACTTATATTGACAGATTTATTATAAATCATTCTTCCTGGCAATGCACAGGTTATTAAGAATTTATATTAGTGTAGGGACCCTTGAAACGTGGTCTGCCGTGAAGTTTGGCTCAAGGGCTTACAACAATTTGGCCAACATGTTAAACTAAAAGACCATTTTATTTATTAGTTATTTATACATGTATATTCAGGCACTGTACCGTATATAAGTTTTTCTGGATGTGCACTGAGCTTTGTCTGTGTTTTATGTTATGTCTCTGGTTTTAAATATAAATTGCCATGCTCAGTAGCACTCCTCTGTGAAACTTATATGCTTATATATATGTTGTGGGTATTTTGGGGGTTCAATTTGAGCTTGTAGGTGTTCTGTATGTTTTATAATTCTTGTGCAGCTAATAGGAAGTTGCAACATCAGTTGGATGGCCATTTAATTCCCCTTTAAAACCAGGGTAATTTCACCAGTATCTCAGGAACCAAAAATAGTGCAGTTTAGCTCTGGAGGACCCCCCGTTTCCCATTCTGTAAAAATAAAAACACAGATATTGGTTAGGGTTGATTACTCCTTTAAGAGGATAAACTATTTTGATTGAAACTGCATTGTGGCAAACTGAGGGTAAGAGGACAACACGGGGATGAACACTTTTTAGAATGGTCTGTGAATAATAATGCATCAATACAACAGCTCAAGTGAGTGTCTGTGTATTATTCGGGTATATATTAATCACTTATTGCATTAAATGAACGCAAATAAAATCTTCAGCAAAATAAGGATTCCACAGTGGAATACTGTACAGATGTAGCAGACTTGCTGTTTTCGGGGCAGCAATGGTGCATGGTGGTGTGGTCCCAAAAAGAGTAAGCAGTCTGGGAGAATTAACTCTGTGGTAGTCCATGGTTTTGAATGGAACCACCATGTCACTCTCCAAGGGCTAGATACACCAAGCTTTGTTAAGTCAGGGCTCATAACGTGACATTATCTAAAACAGGAACGGACATTATGTGGCCCGGAAAGTTAACGAGTATCCACAAAACTAAATATATGCAAAGTCAATGGCCATTAGCATAGAAATAATGTCACATTTTTGTAGTGTAACATTACATTATCTTGCAATAAAATTACATTACGAATATCTTGGTGTTGCTGCGATCCAGACCCTTAAATACTATAGGTCTTTAACTCAAGTTGAGAAAGAGGAGAGGAAAGGGAAATAACGCAGATAAATAATACAATATTAATTTAATCATACCTAATAGGTACTGTTACACCCAGCCATACCTATTTTGGGAACTGGATGTGAATAACACCAGATTTAGGTATGACCTAACTAACGTATTGTTATGCATTGTTTTAGTGGATGTGCAATGTTAAGATAATGCTTCATTTGTACTGTATGTCATCACTAATGGTCGTCACAGATAGTGCCATGCACTTTACGGGAGTCAACATGACTTAACATTGTTATTGTCCTTAACGAGACATTAAGTTAGGCCATCATTACATTAAAGCTGCAGACCAAGCAATATCCTAAGTGTTTTTTTAAATAAATCAGTTCTGTACTATGAGAAAATACTTGTAGCTTTTTTTTTTTTAAATTCTGAATTACATTTTAAAATGTATTATAATGTAACAAGCATTTTTTGTTTAATGTAGCTACCATTTACAAAGTCACATCCCCTTCCTCTTCTAAAATAGGCTCTGGAACACCGCTTTTTGAGCCCTACATTCGCAGTGCACAAATTGCATCTAGTGACTGCCCGGTCACATGATCTTCCCCACAGAACTTTGTATCTTTGGTCCTCTATTGCTGCACTAACAGCCATTTAGTGAACCACTGGGCGGAATCTTCGCCGGTTGATCACAGGAGAACGGATCGATCAGCAACTTAGCTAATTACTTATTGTGTGGATCGTATTGATGCACATATTAAAGAGGTAAAAAATGTAATTAAAAAAAAAAAACAGCAGCTTTGACTGCTGCTTTAAGTGGCTTACCTATAACTGAGCTTTGTGACTCTGGGCCCAAGTATTTGTTGCCCTTCCTTCTCTTTGCCACTTTTTAGAATCTTCCACCTACATGTCACTAGTCTCTCTTTTTTTTTTTTTTATAACTTTATATTATCAGGATTTTATAAACAAAGCTGAATATCTTCTTGCCGCACAGTTCTAATAAAGTCTTACATCAGACATTATAGCATAATAAACTGTTTTATTTGCAGGTTGCAAAAGCACCTTAGGAAGGGCGATCCCAGAAACGTTGTGCGTTTGCAACCTGCAAATAAAACAGTTTATTATGTTATAATGCAGAGCTTTCCAAACTGTGTGTCGCAACACGTTAGTGTGTCGGTAGCAGTGTGTAGGTGTGTCACGCGAACGTAACAAGAAACCTCTGAGCGGTGCGGAAATTGGGGCGCGCATGATTTTTTAGGGGGGTGCGGGTGGTTAGGGCCACCAAAAAGGGGTTTGCTGGGCCGTGCGCCGTCCCCTAGACAAAACTGGTCACCACAGGGTGCCATGCGCGTGCTGGGGGAAAATAAATAAATAAAAATCCTCCCACCTGACTGGTTGGCGCGCAGCCAATCGCTATCTGAGCTGCACATTGAGGAGGCGCCATTCCTGCATGGAGCAAGTAAGGTAAGTACAGCTCCATGCCCCCCATAGTCCGATTTCGCCCCCCTGCTCCGATCGCCCCCCCGTGTGTCCGATCCCTTTTGTGTGTAACAGTGTGAAAGAGTGTGTGTGTGTGTGAATGAATACAGACACCAATCCACAGTCAGTCACCCAGCCTCTCTCTCCCTCTCTCACCCTCTCTCTCTATGTCACTTATAAATTACAACAATTTTGGAAATGTATGTTATCATACAAATCATATATTTTTAAAAATATAAATGAAAGGTTTTCAAGAGATCTGTTGTGTCCCCATACATTTTATTATTACAATTTATGTATGTGTCCATATCTCTTATAAGGGGTTAGTTTAACCTCCGGTTTGCTAGTAAAACAGATTTATTATGTCCAATCCAGAATCTCAGGAATAAATTTGGAGTGTACATATAAAGTATCCTTCGGAACTTCGAGATCACTAGGAATGTGTTCTTGAGACTTGATGATCTTTTCCAGATTTTTGAAAGCAGTGACCGCGAGAATTTTTTGCTTGGGAAGGATGGACTCGGTAGTTTTCTCCGGTCTCTCTTCAGAAGAATACTGTCTGGAGAGGGCATCCGCCTTGACGTTCTTGGTGCCGGGAATGTAGGACAAAATAAAATTAAACTTGGAGAAAAATAACGACCAGTGGGCTTGGCGGGAGCCCAAGCGGCGGGCGCTCTCGATATACAAAAGATTTTTATGGTCTGTGAGAATCGTGAACGGCTCTTTAGACCCCTCCAGAAGATGCCTCCATTCCTGAATTTGACGGCCACAAGTTCCATATTGCCCACGTCATAGTTCCTCTAAGCTGGAGAAAACTTCTTAGAGAAAAACCCACAAGGGTAGAGTTTCTTCTGGGGAGAAAATTTCTGGGATATGACTGTGCCGGCCCCGCTGTCCGAGGCGTCTACCTCCAGGATAAAAGAAAAAATTGGTGTCCGGGTGTCGGAGGATGGGAGCAGAGACAAACGCTTGTTTTAAAGTTTTGAAAGCCATGACTGCCTTAGGTGACCAGGCCGAAGGGTCGGCTCCTCTTGGGGTTACTGCTGTGAACGCACAGGTCTAGCTTGGTAAACAGGTTAGCACCTTGAAGTCTGTCAAAGAGTTTAGAGATGAGTGGGAGTAGGTTACAGTTCTTCACCTTGATGCGTTTCAGTCCCTGTAGTCAATACATGGTCTGAGAGTACCGTCCTTCTTAACGAAGAAGAATCCAGCCCCCGCGGGCAAAGTGGAATGCCGTATGAAGCCCCGCTTCAAGTTCTCGCGAATATATTCGTCCATGGCTTCCGTCTCCGGCAGAGAAAGGTGGTAGGATTTGGATTTGAGCAAAATGTATCCAGGTTCCAAGTCAATCGGACAATCATACGATCTGTGAGGGGTAGTAGCTCGGATTGAGCCTTGCTGAATACATCCAAAAAATCAGCGTACGGGGCAGGTAAGTCTCCCTTGAGATTGGATGTATTAGCCAGCATTTGAGGCGAAGATACAGCAGGCGGGGATGACTCCTCTGGCCTTGACCTCCAGACTATGGGATCACGAGAGGTCCAATTGATATGCGGATTGTGCTGCTGCAACCAAGGTAAGCCAAGGGTGACCGATGTTCCAGGAGCATGGATAACATCCAAGGTCAGGGTCTCCTTGTGGGAAGAAGAAGAAAGAATGAGAGGGCAGGTCTCCAAGGAGATGTAAGCTGGGGTGAGTGGACGGTCGTCGATCCCTACAAAGGCTACGGGAGATTTCTTCCTAATGAGTGGGATCTGGTTCTGTGCAGAGAAGGTCTGGTCAATGAAATTTCCTCCCGCGCCGGAATCAATAAATGCAGCTGTGGAAGTGCGGAAGGTAGAACCAGAGAGGGAGACAGGAATAGTCAACTTCTTGAGAAGTTCACTTTTGGGAAGAGGACAAGGGAAGTTGGTGCCCAGGGAGAGCCCCTTCATACTCACTGGGCTTGGTCGTTTCCCGGACATAGTGGGCATTCCCAGATGCTCGGAAGATCCGCAGTAGTAACATAATCCACCGGCTCGGCGAAGTTGTCGTATCGGTGCCCGGGGATGTTGGACTCCGAGTTGCATCGGTTCTGGAGCCTCCAGAGCGGGCAGCGGGGAGATGCCATGTCCTGTGGTTGAAGAGAATCTGGGACAAGGAGCCCGGAAGGGCATAAATCGGGGATGCTGGCGCTGAGCGCGGCGTACTTGAAGGCGCTGATCCACTCGATTGGCTTGGGAGATGAGTTCCTCCAGAAGCCCTGGCCTGGGTTGTGAGGCGAGTTCGTCCTTTACAGAATCCGTTAAGCCCCGCCAGAAGACGGAGACTAAAGCCTCCTGGTCCCATCGTGTCTCAGCTGCTATGGTCCTGAACTCCAAGGCGTACTGGGCCACGGAACGACGTCCCTGAGAAAGCTCAAGCAAAGAGTCAGAGGCAGTTTCTTGGCATGTGGGGGTATCGAAGACCTGTCGAAAGTCTCGTCTAAATGCCGCATAGTCGCGGGTGATTTCAGGACGTAGATCCCAAATCGGGGAGGCCCATGCCAGCGCGTTCCCTGTGAGTAGGCTGTATACATATGCCACTTTCTTACGACCAGTGGAATACTGCTGCGGGGCCATCTCAAACTGGATCTCGCATTGATTGAGAAAACCACGACAGGCGTGCAGATCCCCCGCGTACGGTTTAGGCGCCGGAATCTTCGGGCCTGAGGTCGCGGCGGATACTGGTTCTGCCGACAGCAGCGGTGCGGCTACAGGAGGTGCCTGAAATGAAAGGTCCTGTACCTGTTGAGTGAGGAGAGCCATTTGATCAGTTAGGGCCTGGACTTGTTGATACATGGCCGTCATCATGGAGGCCATGTAAGTCTGGTCTGCGTCTTGTGGGCTCGACATAATGTTACGCCGGTGCTGCCCGCAGACCAGACTCGTCCCTTATACTGAGTTAGGGATGTATATGTGCACGCACCCGCAGCAGAAGGAGCGTGTCGGGAGTGTGGTGTTTCGGCCTTGCCAGGCCAGGTGTGAATAGATGTAGCAATCATTGCCGGTACCGGTACAGAAGAGACAAAGTCATTACCGTAAGCCAAGGTCAGGGAGAGAGAGATCCGGGAGGTCGAAGTCCAAGCTGTGGTCGAGGGATGAGAGAAGCTGCAAGGTCAGGTGGGAGCCGGGGTCCAGAGCCAGAGAGGAACGTCAGCCAAGTCGGGTCGCAACCTGAATAACGAAGAGCAAAGGGAAAGCCAGAATAGACGTCTGTAAGCGGAGACTATATCGAACGATGTGAGAGAGGCAGCACAGGTACTATATATCGTGGCTGACCAATAGGGAATGGAGGGAGACCTGGAGGAACATGAGGAGCTGTCCTGGATTGGTTCCTGTAATAAGCAGCCAGGTGGGAAGCTTTAGGGTTAAGTGGCAGCCTTTGTGAGATTTGGGGGCATTGTTTCACTGCTAGTGCAGTGAATAAATTATCCTTGCCCGGCGCACGCTCTGTAAGGTCGGAAAGCGCGCGCCCGGGACCCGAGGGAACCGCCAGAGCCCTGAGAGGCCGCGTCAGCCCGCCGGGAGCGAGGGGGGCGCCCCCGCACAGCTGGAGCAGGTCGAGTAAGGAGAGGAAGCCGTCTCACGGCAGTGGGGGCATTCTGAGGTGAGGAGGGGTCGCGCTGTGAGCACCGCGATCCCCGCATCCTCACAGCTTTAAACTTAAGTATTCCATGCTAAAAGTTTAGGTACTGTAAGTGTTTCTTTTTCCATAGCCGCTAAAACAGTTGATTCATCTTTCAACTGTACAGAAAAAAAATCCTAGTAAAATATATATAAATGTCTAGATGTTTATAATACCCCAGGTAATATAAAAATGGATATGTCTTATCATATAACCAAATGATCATATAAAAGGCATAGGAAATGAATCCACTTTAATCCTGTTAAAAGCTTTCCGATGCTTAGGGACATACAGCAGACAGGCAGTAAACAAATACAATATCCACACAGAGTATTTTAAAAAGAGTAATTAAGACTAAGAAAAATGTTGACACATGGTGTACGTATATATATATTTTGACATACTTGTAAAGCATTAATGACATAGGAGTTTTTCTCTCGTGATGGTGATACAAATCAGAACAACAAAAATGGTAAATACAGGCCTAACTACAGTAACTCTTCCATAACAACTCCTTCCAGTAGCGCACCAAGATGACAACCTCTATTGATCATTATGACTTACTCTACCCCTTAAAACACACCCCCCGCTCCCAAGTTCAAAGAACAGAGTGCTCTGTTATCTCTTATAGCCCACGGTTCTCTGGTGGGTAATAACACAAATGTAAAAATCACTGAGTGAGGAAAAAAAACTGAGGAAAATTAAACACACACCTTCATATTGCAAAAAATATAACAAAAAGGGAAGTGCACCCTCATTAACAACAAGAAGGCCGGGTTATGATATTTACAAATTTCTATCAATCATGTTGAGGGACATATCTGCTTTTTCCTGTAAAGTACTATATCTGCTCTATAAAGAGCTCATTACTCAATAAAAATATTAAGTATATACAGTAACAAAATAGTTGACAGTCTGACCTTCTTTGAAGACTTTTAGAATACTGAGATTTCCTTACACACTAGGACTTAAATATTAAAACATAAGTGAGAGGGGGTCAATTTCTGACTATAACCCTTCTCAATACAGTATGTAATGTGCACTTGTATGCTAAATAATATATTCAACATGCCCTTATTTAAATTACTTTTTATTCCACTATATTAAAACAACAAAGTACTGCATGCACACAGTACAAGAAACACAATAGGGCTAGAGGAATCACGCTTCACAACCTCTTCATCTTCTCGCTTAATTAAACAGTTTTCACGAAGGATGGCTGTTTATCCATCAATGGTTCCATATGAATTGTTGCCAACATAGATGCTTGTTTTTCTCGGAAAACAAATACAGGTGGGAGAAATGAGAACATATGATTAGAAAATCCTTTTATCTTTGTGTTACACTTAATCATACTGCAACTGCTTAACACGACATTCAAAAGGATTAGTTAAAACAAGTGCTGTACCAAATGCAGTGATACAATCACAGAATGTGTTCCTCTAATCACCAAGCCACTTGTGCATCACTTAGAGTGAGGAGCAAGTAAACAAAATTATGCCAGCTATAGCATATCTAAATGATATAGTTTAGTTTAAAAAGGCTTTTCATGGCAATAACATGCACTTTCCAATGTGGAACTTCTAAACTTTTCCGACAATAATAATACAATTAAAAAAAAAAAAAAAGAAGGACGGAAGTACTTGACTTCATGCAATTTACAGTACTAGACCAAATTAGTATTTCAGGTAAGTAACCTGCCTCAAAGGTACTGTTACTCCCAAGAATGTCCTATATTGAATTTGAAATACTGTACATGTGAAAGAAACCCTTTAAATGAGATTATCAATCTTACTTGTATTTTTTTTTCAAGCTTTTATTTATTTGAATTTGTTACAAAGATCTAAAACCTGCAGTAGGGTGTTCATATGGTAATCATTGCTGCTTACTCCCCATCAGTAAGCAAAGAGGTGTTTTCCATCCAGACTTCCAACAGTCATATCAGTGAAACGGTTATCCTGAGCTTTTCACATAAGGCTCTATGAAGCCCAGTAATGTCACCAAGTGGAAGGGTTAGCTGACATTTCAATTTATGGCTCAGTTTTCAGGTAGAAATCCCACCGTTCAAAAAATGTATAAGAAATAAGAGGGTTGGAGAGGGTGACTTTTTAATTGTATTATTGTACATTATGGGGAAGAATAAACAATCGGGCATCTGCAACTATATGTACGAGGACTTACAGTATGTACTAAATACTGTTTAATACACTATCATTCACACTTGCACCCTTTTAAATTTACATCCAGTCCATGTGTTTGTTTGCTGCCTAGCAACTCCTTAAAGCTACTATAATAGAAAATTGTCTCCGCGTGACAATCACTTCAGGGGTTTGCTAGGCAACCAAATCATAAGTGCTACAGGGAGAAAGAGAAAATAGATGAGAAATATTGCTAGATGGATTTCTGTATGCATTAAGTGCTGCCCTAGATCACAGCTCTTATTCTCTATTTCCTAACCTTGCAAAGATCCCTCGTCAGACAAAAAAAAAATAACGTGTGACAAATTCCATTTACCAAAAGTTCTTCTGGGATACATTTAAAGAAATGCACATAGAACATATAATTTCATAAAGAATATCCGCCTTAGTCAAAGACGAGAAAATCATAAAGGTAACTGAAATCCAAAATAATACTGCAAAGAAAATTCCCGGAGGAACACTTTTACTCCTCTTTGCACTTTAACTCTTAGTTTAGTCGATCAATCACATTGTTGCAGGCAGGCTCCACCTAGCACGTGATCGGAAGTGCAGGAAACTCCACTTCTGTTCTGATTATATTCAACATTCTATTTGAGCGATGAACGCGATCTGCCCCAGAAAGCGATGCATTTACAGCATGACATACGCTGTATGCAGGTGTGGACAAAATTTAAAATACTTAGGAGTCCGCCAGAATCTTTTTAAGCCAGCAGTTTTGCTAGGCTCGTGGATAGGGGGGGGGGGGGTGGGGGGTGTCGGCTGGCTGACTAGCTCCACTCCCAGTCCTCACACGCCTGCCTCCTGCTCGCCAATCCCTCAACCTCCCAGCTCCCTGCACAGCAGTGACTTGTTCTGTCAATCACCATTGCTGCCTTTTTTTTGAGCTTTGATGTTGCTGGGGAGCTCTATTGCCGGTGCAGCTGTGAACAACAGGTCAGTCCTCGCTGTGCAGAGAACAGGTGCCAGGAGGGTACGTCCCTGCCAGCGCTGAGCGGGCTGCACTTGCCGCGTTAACTTACATATATATATATATATATATATATGTATGTAAGTTCCCGCTCAAGCGGTGCGTGCTCGTGCACACACGCTGTCCCGTGCTCGGCGTTTACCAAAACAAAAAACTATACTTCCCCGCGCGCTCAGCAGGCCCGCATTGCCGCTCCCCCTTCTTCCCCCGCGCGCGCTTGCGTAAATCGGAGGACACCCGGCTCTCATGCTTGGAGCACTCACCAAGCATGAGTGTGCGCAGCGCCAGCGGGGACTCAGCCTTAGAGTGCCGGACCTTATGATGTGCTGGGTATGACATGGTGCCCTTTTTAAAACCCTTTCACTTAACCGTTGGCAAACAGTGAATTGCTCAAACTTATTTGCTCATCAGCCTTCATTGGGTACATCTGCATATATCTTTTAAAAACAAAAAGTTGTAAATTCATTTGGCATCTTTTTTGCTTGCATAAGTCATCAAAGCACGTTTTACTTTTGTTCATCAGTTCAGATTGTTGCTTTGAATTTGACAGTCTGTATTAAGTGACATTTTCAGCGAGGGGCCAATCAAAGTACAAAGTACAGCGCTCATTCCCAGCTGTGCTTTATTCTTTGCAATTCACAGAGACGACCCGAAAAACTGACAAAAAACAACAAATTCTTTAAGATACAGCTTTTGTTTACAAAAGTGGCTGGACAAATTTACATAACTTAAAACAAGAACAAACACACTGGGAAAAAAATGCTGCAATAAAAAAAAATACTTTAAAAAAAAAAGGAAAATGGGGGAATTACAACAAATACATGATGTATTTATTGAGAGATGACGTTGCGGCTTTCACTTGGTGACCCTGATAGTTTCTCCAGGATACTACAAAAACTTAGAGGCAATCCAAGCAGCTTAAAAAATAAATAAATATTGTTATTTTATTTTAATATATGCAGCCTTTGATTAATTTATTGAAAACAAATTACTTAAGCATTGACCGATTGGTTCTCCCGTGATCGGATAGCAAAGATCCTGCTTCCCAGAATCTAACTTAGTTCACTAAATGGCTGTGTAGGCGGACGCTCACAGAGGTATGCAAGGGAGACTGATTATAGTGAAATTAAATAAGCCTTTTATTGCGCCTGTTTCCTTAACATCAGGAAACCATCCAAACAAGGGGTAAACAAGGGGTAAACAAAGCTTCTATTCACTTGGGAGTATTTCTAGTGAAATACTATGCAGTTCACAACTCCCTTAGATAAGCATGTCTCCCAGCCCCAAACATATAGCATGAAATAAGCAGATATAGAAAGTCTCATAAATGAAAGTCTTATCTGTTCCTTGTGGTTTGGAGGGAAAATCTTCTCTGTCCCTGGTTCAGCTCCCTTTTCCTCAGGGTGTGTCAGCATTCAGGTTTAGAAGTTTCCCCTGTGTCTTGAAAGCAGCTCTGCTGTTTCTTCTGGCAGGGCTCAAGACTGTTTGTCTCCAAGTTCAGCTCAGGTGTGAGCTAAGGAGTCTCACTTCCTGTCTCAAAAGACAGGCTTTTCTAAGCCATCTAATCAGGCAGGTGGTGTTTGTTAATTGACCACCAGCAGTTAACCACCACACTGCTGGATTAGAGATACATTACCTGAACAGGGATAACTCCCCTATTACAGGCTGCCTTTCAGGTTCAAATCCATCCTTCATTCAATGTACAGTAACTCAGCAGCTACAATGTATCCTTATATTACTAAGGTAACATTATCTTTTGTTACAGTTCACTGCTGAAACTGCTGAGAATATTGGTAATAAATCATCACAAACAGGAAAGTATTACAAAGATCTTGCACTGCTGGGAAATTGGGCTAAAACCTGCTATAGAAATCAAAGTATGCTCAGTCTATTCAAATTCATTAAAAATGGCATTAAAAGTTTAATTTTAAAATAAAAAACTGTAGTAAGTATTATCTAATACTACAGAACGGACTTATTTAAAAACCAAAACACGTAGAATATTGCTTGGATTGCTCCTTTAAGTCAATTTTACCAGGAACAGAGTGATTCAGGGCCCTCTAAACTCCACGGATCAGCAGCAAGGACTCCTTGGATAAGCAGCGGGGACCTCCTCAGTTCAGTTAAAGGGGACACGGGAGGGGGCATCATGGGGGGATTGCCTCTTTATGCACTTAAGTATTGCATAACTGAGTGCAAAAGACAGACACAGAGGATTATTAATACACTTGTACTAATTACAATTTATTTAAAAAACCTGGTGTATGTGTCCCCATTCTTTCAGGGTTCGTCTGTATTGCTTATCATTTTAACGTTTTAAGTGAACGTACAGTATAATAACCCCATAGTAAGTAAGCTCAATCATCAGCACAGGAGGAGAAGCCACCACCACCGTACTTGTGGAGGTTAGGACATTTATTTTATCAAGTAAATAAGATTACTTCCTTGTGATATTCTTCCATTTTTTCCTAGTACATCTAACGCAGGGGTGGGAAACTCCAATCCTCATTGACTGAAATTGCCCACCCCATATGTAACAGGACAACTCTGCAAATCATGGTCATGAACAGAAACAGACTCCAATGGTAGCATAATTTCTACTTTTACAAAATGTATTTTGTATTATGTCACAGCGTTCTATTTTATTGTAGGTCATTATACGCTTGCTAGAGAACATTGATTTTTGCTGCCCTGTGATTTCTTCCTTTTTTCTCCTACAAATATATACAGTAATAATCAAGGTCATTAATACGAAAGACAACTAATTTGTTAACGTAGGTCAGAAATATTTCAAATTCCTGTGTACTGTACAATAGGTTTCAAACTGTGATCACATTTTTTTTTGCAGAGCAAACTTGGGAAGAGTAAACAGCATACAGTGGCGGAAAAAGTTTGTGAACCACTTAGATTAAGATCTAATCACATTCTAGATGTGAAAATCCTAACAATAGATAAAGATATGTACAGTATGTTTAGGATCATTGTCTTGCTGCATGATCCACTTTAGCTTCAGCTCACAGACCGATGGCCTAACATTCTCCTCTACAATCTTCAGATACAATGCAGAATTTATGGTTGTGTCAATGATGGCAAACCACCCAGGTCCTGAGGCAGCAAAGCAGCCCCAAACCATAACACTCCCACCACCATGCTTGACGGTTGGGATGAGGTTCTTCTGTTTGAACACAGTTTTGATTTTCAACAAAAAGTTCTACCTTTGACTTGTCTGTCCAGAGAACATTGTTCCAGAAGTCTAATAGATCATCTACGTGCTCTTTGGCGAACTGAAGACGGGCAGCAATGTTCTTTTTAGAGAAGTGGTTTCCTCCTGGCTACCCTTCCATGAATACCATTCTTGTTCAGTCTTTTTCTGATAGTTAAGCAATGAACACTCACGTTAGCCAAGGCGGGAGTGGCTTGCGGATCCTTGAATGTGCTTTGTGACTTGCTTGACGATTTACCAGTTGGGCAGTGACTGTGGTCTTGAACTTTCTACATTTGTCCAACAGTGGATTAGTGGAGCGCCAAATCCTTACAAATTGTTTTGCAACCCCTTTAAGACTGATGAGCATCAATAACTACTTTTCTGAGGCCCTCAGGAGATTTCTTTTGACCGTGGCATGACGTGTTTCCACACACTGGTATGGTGAAGATCAAACTCACAAAGTTTCTAATCTTTATATAGGATGGGGCCTCCGAAACTCAAACCTGAAGATCTACCTAATTATTTAAACACCTGATTCTAGTAATCCCCTTTAATTTAGCTCACTTTCTTTTTCACATATCCTGACTCTTAATTACGTTTCTTTGTCTAATTCATAAATCATTTTGTTTTAAAAGACATGAAATGTAGTTAATATAAACCCTATTGGCTATTTAAAATATTGGTTTTGATTTAAGAAGGTTATCATGGATAAACTATGGAATTTCTGTAATTATCATTGCGGTTAACAAATTGCTTTTAACCACTGTCCTGTAGATCAAAAAACATGTTCCATACACTTGAGTTCATTTGGTCACTAACAAAAGTAAAATCCCTTATGTACTGTACGTAAAGTAATAGAAATAGCATTCTATTAAGACACAGGGTCATTAAATGAAATGCATGTAAAGTTTGGAACGCTCAGTCGTTTAGAAGTAGTTTTTTAGACAATGAGATAAACAAAAAGGAAAGAACAGCTGTACAGTATATTACAGGGAAAATAAATCACTATATAAACATAAAATACACAAACTGCATTGCTAATATTAATATATTCCACTTAGTTTTCCATAAAAACACACTTTATATGATGTTCATACAGCGATGCTGATTAGATCTATAAGCTGTGACTGTGAACAAAATTGAATTCTCAAAGAGTAATCAAATAGACAGTGTATATAAGACCCAAACTATAAAAAAGTCTTCGTAAATCCTCATTCTGCAAACCTGTACTGCCTGTGAGGTGTTATACAAGGAAAATTCTGTTGAGACTAAATCATTATTTGTTTTGTTTATAAGATGCCAAATTGTTTGGCAGTGCAGAACAATGGGTGAGAGACAATTACAGTATATCCAACCAAAATATTACATCGATAACATATACTGGTACAAAAAATATATACCATTAGGGTTGCCAGGTGGCTTCTCCAAAAATACTGGACTCAATGGTGAAAGGTGCGTCCAGGGAGGAAAATACCGGACACATACATGTCCAGTATTACAGTACCTCTCATTTTTTACTAGACAGAGTATCCAAATACAGGACAATCCAGTTCAATACCGGACACATGGCAATCCTATATGCTATCCCCCTGCTTCAAGGGATTGACGGAGGTAACGTGAGAAGTTGGTGTGGATGAGGTTTAGCAGCTGTGCAGCATATACTGCTTCTTTAAAAAAAAAAAATTGTTTTTCGAACCCGGTTACACATGTTGCAGACCAAGGAGTTTCAGAGGTGAGGAAAGGCCAAAGAATGTAGGAGAGAAGTGAAAAATAGATGTACCCCAAGTAACTTTCCCTGTGACCGTGGATTGCCAGGGCTTCAGGAATGCTGCAAAAATCCATCACCGAGAAAACTGCCAGTACCTCACAATTAATTTGATGCAGCTGTAGCTTGCCTGTAGCAGCAGCAAATTGACACACTGCAGGAAAATATAATTTGTGCTACTGAATGTTTATTTAGCAAAGGGTTTGGCTATATTTTAGAAAAGAGGATTTCATATCTGTTTTCTCCAGTTATGGACAGGAGTGCAGAACTACTTTAGAGGGTGTTAGGTCATGGGTGTTGCCATGGCTGTGGTTTAACCTAGTGATAGAACCAAGTAGTTGTATTTTGCAGTCGGGAACATAATTGAACACCATGTATATTGGTATATTGGAAGCACAAAAAGCCTACATGGAATTCCCAGACAGTCTCCCAACTAGTGTCAATCAGGCCCCGTTCTGCTTAGCTATCGAGATCAGACGGATTGGGTGCTTTCAGGGTGGTATGGAAGTAGGTTTTCTTATGCGCAGCTTCGTCTATGGCTTTCTATTGAAAAGGTATTATATTAAAAAACAGCGTAGTTTGCCTAGTCTGGTGAGAAGAGGGGAGTGAGCGAAGCAGATACATTAATTTACTGTGCATTTCTTTAGAATTGACCACTTCAAAGGGCATTACAACATTATCAATGCCTGTGAAATTCCAGAGGAACAATATTGTGAAAAGAATAAATATGATAACTATGGTCTACGATGCAATGTGGGTTTTTTCATAATACAACTTTTATTCACATCTAATTCAATTTTTTTTTAAAAACACCTCACATTACCATAGAGAACACAGATACAAATATTTGAATCAACTGTCCATGTCATTAATAATAATAATAATAGCATGTTCTGTTATAGTGCTGATAGTTTTACATAGCGCTTTACAGAGACATTTTGCAGGCACATGTCCGTACCCCATGGAGCTTGCAATCTATGTTTTTTTGGTGCCCGAGGCACAGGGAGATAAAGTGACTTGCCCAAGGTCACAAGGAGCCAACACTAGGAAGTGAACCAGGTTCCCCTGCTTCAAACTCAGTGCCAGAGTCTTTACTCACTGAGCCACTCCCTCTCCCATTATATAGCTCCATCTATTTTTCTGAATATTCCTCTCTGCCTGCTGCAATGTGAGAGAGCTATGCGGCCACATTGGTCATTCATACGTCATGTCAACCCAATGCTCATTTCACACAAAGGGACTATTTCAGGGACTATCAAAATCAATGTGTTAAAAGCAGCAATACTACTGTGCACCATTATTTGATTTTTTTTTACATGTAAAGTATATGACAATGTATAATTCTCCATTCTTACCCTGGCAATCATTTTGGTACTACTGTTATGTGTAAAAAACCTGATTGTGTGACTAACATAATGGTTGCTTCTGGCATCCTTGTTGTGAGATGTAAAACCCGGAAGTGATGTAATTCACCAAGTGCGAGTTCCCCTTCGTGGGCGGGTGTACTATAACACCGCACAGAGCCTTCCGAGTCCGGCGCTGTCTCCCGTTCAGCTACGGGTGGAAAATCTTAGTGAACCATAGGAAGCAGGATTTTGCTGATCGATCACAGGATCATCAAATGCTCCATATATTAAAACAAAACAAATTATTTTTTAAGCTGCTTGGATTGCCTCTTTTAATGTCATTTTTAATGAGTTTTAGAGTTGAATAATAAAAAATGCAGTATTATCTAATACTGCAGAACTCATTTAATTAAAAAAAAACATAAGATTTAATTTGAGTATGTACACTATTATTATTATTATTATTAATATTAAACGTAAAAGTGCCATTTTAAATATATGTTCTCTGAAAGATCTTTTAGGACAGTCATCCAACAGCAAAAGCAATAAAAAAAATTGTTTAAAATTAAAAATCATAGGGTCGTTAAAATGAATGTCTGTTTCTTGTAAATCCATTACACCGGGTAAGTCCTTCTCAGATTTAGGAAACAAAGCGAAGCTTTATGCTAAGAAAGTCAAAAAATGTAAAAGCACTAGAGTAATATATCTAGCAACTTCCATGTGTGGTGAATAATATGCTGCACCAGACAACACCATATTCCCATTGAGACCAATTGGAGCTTTCCTTTGTGAAAATACTGTACCAGATTTATCAGAGGTTTTGCCGCCTGCAGACTTTCAGAATGACCCCTGAAGTTTCTCACATTCTTTGTGAAAAATAACTGTATATAATGCCTACAGGTACTGTGAAAGCCTAGTATCTGGGAACAACTGTGACATTGTAGGTTACAACACTTTAAACCTTCTTGTTTAAGCCCATGGTTTGAATTTAACCTCCTGGACCAGAGTACTCCTCTTCTGCTACCCAGAGTTATATACAAGCAAAAAAATGCATCATACACAATGTTCTGCTTCTGGAATGTGCAGCTATGGTATATTCTTATTTCATTCATCTTCACACAACACTTTCTTTTTATTCCTTTTCATTGTAACATTGCTCAGACAGTAGTATGGATTACATATATAACCCAGCCTGTCAGCTACAAAATAATATTTTTACAGCAATGTTTTATAGTTCTTTCCATATCCGTTATTTTCCTTCTTTCTGTATTTCCGTATTTATTTCCTACTGTTTGGAGGTGGATGTAGGTGACCTTGGGTGGGTGGTTAACACCGCTCCTCTAGGGCATGTAAAGGGTAGTTAGCTAGCCAATTAGGAGCATTAACCCATGAGGTACCATAGGAGACATGACGGCATGCATGATGAATACCTTTCATGACCTCTATGGTTTCTAATGGGTTAATACAATAGTGTTGTGATACATTTAAATTTTTCTACTTGCCCAGGGTTTTCAATTAAGTTGTTGGGTGGCTTTGGGACCCTTGACTCGCAGGAATGGAAAAATCTGGTTATCAGGCTAGAAACTCTGGGGTACATGTATATAGAATACATGAAGATAATTTAGTAAAGTCGGCCTCTTTCAATGGAGATTTGTTATTCGGACAAAAATCAAAATACACTACAGAATATCAGTCAAAGAATGTTCAGTCCGCGCTCTTGCTTCCTATGGATGCAGCAAAGTAAATTCTCCCCTTTCCTCTTGCAGCTCCTGTGGTTCGAAGTGTCTCCCCCCACTCCAAAGATGGATCCCGGCGGAAGACTCTGTCGGCAGAACCAGGCAACCAAGAAAAAAAGCATAGGTGCGCACCAAGGTAAGGGTATAATAATATAATGTAACAACAATAATATAGAAACTTACATATAATTAAAACTTAGTTCATCTCCAGGTCTAAGCGATATTTTCATCTGTTAGGCTCTACCATAGATCAGGTAAGGGGGCGATATCTAATTCCTTACAGATGACAGTCCTGCGCGCTGGAGCTGACTCTGAGGCACTCACTGCAGTTTCACCTCCGCGTGTATCGGCGTGGTGTATGCTGCAGTACAAATGCATGGGAAAGAAGCCCCCCTTAGCTGTCCGGGGATGCCTGTTCGTTGAGGGATCGCGACCGGAGTGAAAACACTTGTGTATGCCAGCCACCAAGATTAAGGTAAGCTGGTTACACAATTCGCGAATCGTTTCGTATAACTGGTATACTTCATCAGGCATACCCTCAACGAACAGGCATCCCCGGACAGCTACGGGGGGCTTCTTTCCCACGCATGCGCACTGCATCATACACCACGCCGATACACGCGGAGGTGAAACTGCAATGAGTGCCTCTGAGTCAGCCCCAGCGCGCGGGACTGTCATCTGTAAGGAATTAGATATCGCCCCCTTACCTGATCTACGGTGGAGCCTAACAGATGAAAATATCGCTTAGACCTGGAGATGAACTAAGTTTTAATTATATGTAAGTTTCTATATTAGTGTTGTTACATTATTATACCCTTACCTTGGTGCGCACTTGTGCTTTTTTTCTTGGGTACACTACAGAACATATTCATTCTTAGTAGCTCAAGTGGTCACCTAGTTATGGGTTTCCATGACTAGCTGACCACAAGAAGGCTAAAAAGGGCTTAATATCAACAAACTATTCTTTACTAGCAGCTAAGATAATCATGGGGTTAAGCTCTACCACCCACGACGAACCTAACCCCCTCCACCTCTAGACTAATGGCCAGTAGGGGTTTTGGCCATTAAAAAAAATATATATAAATATATATATATATATATATATATATATATATATATATATATATATATATATATATATATATATATATATATTTAGAAAACAAACACTACATAAGCAATAAAAAAAATTGTTACATAAAGCCATTGATTGCAACAGTGACAATCTATGCCCTCTCAATGGGGACCCAGAAAGCCACATGGGCAATCCATGGTGACCTGTAAAACAAATTGGACAACTTACTGACATTAAACTATACAATCTACAGTTGTGTGAAAAAGGAAGTACACCCTCTTTGAATTCCATGGTTTTACATATCAGGACATCATAACAATCATCTGTTCCTTAGCAGGTCTTAAAATTAGGTAAATACAACCTCAGATGAACAACAACATGACATATTACACCGTGTCAGGATTTATTTAACAAAAATAAAGCCAAAATGTTGTTGTTTTTTCCAAAAACAAAACACCCAAAAGCCATCAAAAGCAATCCAAAAACTGAAACAATAAATCCAAAGCCCGGTGGCAAAGAAAAAGTTAAAAATAAATCCAGGCCAGCGGCCTACTTGTAATCAGTGCTATCCTGGGGCTACAACGTTGGATCCTCAATTTGCCACAAAGTCCTCTGTCCTTTATTGATTGAAGTATTCTTCTGTATTTATGTTATTCTGGCTTGTTTTCTCTCTCTCTTTCTTCTTCATTAGGCTTCAGACAGCGTATGTGGCCTCTTCAGTAACCATACTTACCTACTGGCCTTCTTAGGAGAGCCCAGCACATACCTGATTGTATTACAGGTCAATATTGATTGCCAATATAAACTATCTATGCCTATTGTGGGGACCTAGGTACTCACAGTGACAAGCAATGGATGTATGGTTTACAATACGAATCCAACTGGCAAATGTTTTTGTGTATATATAACCCACACTGCCCAGCTCCCCAGAGAGGTTACATCAATGTAGCTGTGTATTGAACATCTGTATAGATTTACCTTGTTTCAGAGTGCTTTCTGTGGTCGGCTAGACGCTGAAAAAGATGGGAGTCCAGAGGAACACTGCAGTCACCGTTACAATACGATTGACATGGTTGTGCCTTTTTCTCATACATACCGTAATTTCTTTCCTTGTTGCTCACTCTTAACACCCATGGGAGGTACATTCACTTGTTACTGTTCTGACTTAATCTTGTGGACCGGGCCCACTTTTAAGCAGCATCCGATTGGTCCCCGTTACTGCGGTCCCCTGCTGAGATCCTGGCCTGTTCTTTGTATGTTACTATTAATCTCCAGTCCTGCTGTGGAACTGCTACTTCCTCAGGGGTTATGAATACTGTAGATGGGGATCCGCTTGTACTGTAGGGTCAATTCCCTGACATCCTGGGGCCTTCCCTGCTTTGCCCACTGCGGAATGTCTGCATTCCCTCTCTGGGACATGCTCTTCTCTTATGGCTATAAAATGGGATCCTAACATAAAGTGCACTGTCCCTAACTGCAACACAATAAATAGGGAGGCCTGATCTATACTATAACTGTGGGAACATATTCCCTACCTCTACTCCTGCCATATTGGAACCTAACCTTCTAGAACTCTCTTGTATACCCCTGTGTCACCACAGGGTGGAACTTAGTATCTAATGCTTACGATTAACCCCTTGTAATACACAAGTAAACCCACAAGGGGTGGGGGGGAGAAGAGGTTACACACATGTGGAGATATGCGTGTGTACAGTATGTATGTATATAAATATAATTTAAACAGGGGGACTCCGGTGCTGAACCCCATTCATTTCAGCTTCAAGGACCCCTTGCTTCCGGAGATACATAACTCTGAAGTAGGTGCTCTCCTCGGCTGCCAAGGATCATGTAGTGGCTGCTGTTTAAAGATCTCGTGCCCTACGAGCCAATACGAAGACGTTGCGTCATCACAGCGGCTTCCTATTCTCCCATGTGACGTGGGAGCTTTAAACTTTAAAGCTCAGTTTTCTCAGTGTCTACTGGCACCTACTTTGGAGGTAAGAAAATAATTGGGGTTCTGCGCCAGAGACCCCCTGCTGCAATGCTATATAAAAGCCGACTTTTATAGATCCTTAAAGTATTTTATTATGTGATTTTTAGTAATTATATTTTGAATGTGTATTTTTTTTTTTGCTTTTGAATGGACACAAGCCCGATTAGCCACATTTGGCTAACAGAGATATTGCCCATTAGTCTAGTGCAAGGGGGAGGGAGTAGTTCGTTGGGAGGTGTGTGGATAGAGGGAGTGGGTGATAGGGGTAGTTGCCGTTCGGTGGGTGGTTATGGGTTAACCCCTGGATTACATTAGCGGTTAGTAAAGCATTGCACGGCAGCGACTTGGGTCTGCAAAAAGTCTATGTACAGCACTACATACACTGTCAGCGCTGTACAAGAAAAGCTCATTATTATAAAAAGGAAAATAAAACACCTTTTGTATTTTTGTGCTGACAGAATGCTTGCATGTATGTATCAGAACTGAAATTACTTTTTTCCAATTACTTTTGAGGATCCGAGTTGCAGCTAATTACCCAATCATGCCACTCATGACTTAGATTGCTCTTTTGTATAGTCTCCTGGAATAATTCCAATAATTTATGAGCATTGTTTAATTTACCAAGCACACTGAGAAATAGCTCTCTCTCTCTGCTTCTTTCCTTGTCTTGAGGTGTCTAAAAATGGTAAGCCGTTCATTTTGTCAAGGAAGTTCAGAAGAAGAAGAAAAAGAATACATTGTTAACTCAGTAAGGATTTTGTAATGATCATGATGCCGTCAAGGTGCACAGGAGAATAAACTGTGGGCAAAATTGCATTTGTTCATTATGTACAATACTTCAAAGTTACAAAGGCCAAAATAAACTGCACTTAAATCTCAGTGGATGTCTTACAAAACAGGGCTAAAGCAAAACTGTACAGCTGTAGGTGTAAGTGTACGGAGACTTAAATTACTTCCGAGTCAAGAATATGAAAAAGTAATATGGTTTCAAGACAAAGGGCTACAAAGAAGAGGAAGAGTAATCCTCAGTGGTATGTTTCATATATGCTTAATTTCCCACAGAATGCAAGGAATCCTAGTTTCTGAATACACATTTTTTTTTCTTTATTTCTAATGTTAAAATGAGTGCCACACAAGTTATGATGCAGATACTGTATGTACAGTAGAGTGCATCAGTCATTTCAAGCACAGTGTCTGCATATTAGGATTCTTAGGATTGGTCTTTGTTTCTTTTGTTGCTTGTTGAATTGCACTAATCTTAGAAGTACAGTATGCCTCATCCATTTTCAAATTCATAGATGTCATGAAATACTTTCATTCAGGGGTTCTTTTAGCTCTAATAAAATAAACTGCTTCATCTTTCCTTCAGTGTGTAGTGCCTTACCATGAATTGAATGATATATTAGGTTATTATATCTCAATTGTAAAAGACCTGACCATCCATGAACAGTTGATATTTTAGGTCATTCAGTTACCCAAAGGGAAGGAGAGGAGGCAGAGCACAACAACAGGTATCCAACAAATAAATGATCAGGAGAGTGTGGGTCCCATAAAAAAAATAGTTATTTAATGGTCATGTAGAAAAAAAGAGGGCCAGAAAGCCCTTTCCAACGTTTCACGCTACACAGAGCGCTTTATCAAGGTATACATATCCAACTTTATTAACATATTTATAGAGACAAGCTAACATAATTAACCAATACACAAGCACAAAATAGAACCGCCCTACCTGATTGCTAACAAGCCCATGATGTGTCTAAAAAGACTCCTTCATGCATATGAGGGGATGGAAACCACAAGTCCCGCCCTCGACAAAAAATCCAGAGCCAGGACAGGTCCAATAACCACACTGTAGATAGATCCGTCCTGGCAATGGAGGTCGCCCACAGCGGAAAAAATGCGGCACCACTCCCGCAGATAGCAAGTTAAAAAATCATACACCATAAGTCAGGCGCAGTGCACTCACCTGACGCGCATAAGTCACGCCCCTAGCGACCAATCTAGAGCCAGGACGGCTCTGTCATCCACCCAGGTACGCGCTGAACCTTAATTTAAGGAAGCTGAAAGTAAAATAGCATAAGGTATGTATGTACATATCGTACAGTCATATTTTTTTATACCACCTCTTCTATTCAGAGATTCAAATAAAAGTTTCATTAGATAGATGTAGGTTTTTTCAATGTTATTTTTACTTTGTTACCATATACATTTTTAACTGTTTTGAGTGTTCTATATGATAAGCACACTATCATATTTCTTGATATACTCATATTGTCAATTTCTCTCCCTGTCTGACACCCAGGGCTGGCCATGTATTACGGACCTCTGATTTGGTTCTGCGCATGCGTGTACCGGCGTTGGTGTGTTTCACATTGAGCCTGCTATGAGTCTGAGGGGAGGAAACTTTTTAGCCCCTGTGATGCATGCGTTTACGTCATCATCCTCACGCTCCATGGGCAGCCTCCATTGCCATGACGGATCTACCCACAGTTAGGCACTGCGCAAGTGCGTACCTGGGTGGATGACAGAGCTGTCCTGGCTCTGGATTGGTCGCTAGGGGCGTGACTTATGAGCGTCAGGTGAGCGCACTGCGCCTGGCTTATGGTGTATGATTTTTTAACTTGCTATCTGCGGGAGTGGTGCCGCATTTTTTCCGCTGTGGGCGGCCTCCATTGCCAGGACGGATCTATCTACAGTGTGGTTATTGCGCAAGCGCGAACCACAGTGGTTATTGGACCTGTCCTGGCTCTGGATTTGTTGTCGAGGGCGGGACTTGTGGTTTCCATCCCCTCATATGCATGAAGGAGTCTTTTTAGACATATCATGGGCTTGTTAGAAATCAGGTAGGGCGGTTCTATTTTGTGCTTTGTGAATTGGTTAATTATGTTAGTTTGTCTCTATAAATATGTTAATAAAGTTGGATATGTATACCTTGACAAAGCGCTCTGTGTAGCGTGAAACGTTGGTAGGGCTTTCTGGCCCTCTTTTTTCTACATGACCATTAAATAACTATTTTTTTTATGGGACCCACACTCTCCTGATCATTTATTTGTTGGATACCTGTTGTAGTGCTCTGCCTCCTCTCCTCCTTTTTGTTACATTGACTCACTGGATGGCTGAACACGTGAGGACCCCCACTTCACGATTACATGGACACTGCAGCCTCATAAATGAGTAACTTGCCTGCTACATGTTTTCCCAATTATGGATCTCAGGACTTTAGGTACTTTCTAGGGTACTTTAAATGTTTATGATTCCTGGTGTGGTTATGGATACTTACCTACATGGCTGGGGAGTTCACTATCTAGGAATACGTACCCAGTACCTGTCTTCAATAAAGCATTTATTTGTGGGTCCCTATACACGTACCTTTCATTATTCCTCATTACTCTTCTCCTGGCTTTCGTCTTAGCATTACGCATTGACCTTTATTCATTCAGTAACCCACAGCTTGATAAATATATGCATAACATTTATTTTAACAGCTATTAAATCTCCCATCTGTACAGTATGTAAGGGAATTGTTGCAACTGTAAGATGCTTTGCTGTAGTGACAGAACGTATACAAAGCAAACCTGATGCAGTGCTAATTAGTGGCAGTGCTAATTAGTGGCATAACTACCGCCCAGAAACATCCCGGGGGCCCCAGCTCATGGGGGGGATGGGGGAAAGAGGGCCCAAAAGAAGTCAGGACACTCCCTCCAGACTCTCTGAACTCCCCCCCCCCCCTCCCCCAAAGTGGTTACAGAGGCTCTGCGCTTTTACCCACAGCAATCAAGCTGATTGCCGGGGCAGAGAGCAGGCCTTTAAGAATAACCCTCCATCGTTGCAGCGTCGTCATGGCGAAATGACGTTACATGGTGGTGCATTGCCATGACAACGCGACACACCGCATGCCGCAACATCATGACTACATTGCCTGGGAGCCCCTTACAGTGTAGTTACGCCACTGGTGCTAATGGTTCCTGATATCAGGAGGGAATCCACTGAAAAAATAAGTTTGTCTGATGAGAATATTTTTATCAACCTTGCTTTTAATAAAACAACATTTAAGTTAAATTTTTCAAAGTATTCCGAGACATTCAGTTTTATTGTTGGCTATTTCTATCTAATTTATAAATTAATGCTTTCATTTAATTGGCAATGAACCTCAGAAAATGTATGTATTGAAGAATACATTGTTTTAAAAAAGAACTTGAATCTGAACACTTGCACAGGGCGAATGCCAATTTAGGCCAGGGGGTTCGGTTATCGACAGGTGGGAGCACTAGGCCTGGTCTCAGTGGCACAGGGGGCCCACCCCACCAGTGCGATACCAGAAATTGGTCTTAACGTCAGCTATTGTCCAGAGCGGATCCCACTGCCGTCTGGTAGGGCCCAGACCCACAACTCAACAGCTAAGGACCAGGAGTGAGAGATCACGGAAGGGTGTGGGGGCAGAGTGTGGCTTGAGAGAGAGGGGGGACTGTGGGGGAAAAAGGGTAAGTGTGGTTGAGAGGTTGAATGGGGGTAAATGTAAGCTGGTAAAAAGAAAAAAGGTTTGTGTGCTGTAAAAAAAATTCTGCAAGACTGATTTATGCTAAAAGTGTAACTTTTTCCCATATCAATTCAACCTTCTTTTTTTAATTTATAATGCATTGCTTAATAAGAATCACTGTGTGTAATTCATACTTGTCGCGTGTGTACATACTGTAGGTGAGATGACGATTTGGTAACAATTTAATGACTTACAAATTCTGGCTTCTCCTGCTGTCTCCATCTGTTAAAAACCTATGAACCTGTTCGCCTAGCCTGTATTATCACAAAGACAATCTTAAGTAGGTATTGCCCTGGTGGTGCCCCTTGAAGACTGAATGTGAGCACCCCTGCTCTAGGTTGGTTGAAGTATAAGACCTATACTCAACATGCTGTGAATAGCTTCTCAATGACAGGGGAGCCGCTAAGGTCTGTTCACTTCAAGCATAAGTCCCGGCTCCCTGGCCACGAAGAAGCAGCTGCTTCTTATTTTCACAGTATTTGAAACAAATTGCAAAAGCTTTAAATGCCACCCAGTTGCAATCAATAATACAAACAGTTGCACAATTTAGGCATAAATCTTTGCAAAGCCAAACGAATTTCCTGATATTAAACAATTCACATCATTCATGCACTAATTAGGTGCAACAGAGTGCATTTTGCTTTTACAAATATTATTTCATTTTTTCCCCATCTGAATGTTCTTTTATATTCGTACACGTGTTGTACACTTATTGCAGGATATCTTTCTTCCTTTAAGTGGAATTCTTGTAAATGCTTTATGCATCGTGGAATTTTCAGCATCAGGGAATGTGTGTGTGTGTGTATATATTTATCCTTTTTATATGCTGCAGATAGTAAAAGGAGACAGGTTACTGTATGTATAATAAAACCACAATGCTCCATTAATAACACTTTCTGTAAAGGATGAGAGGAAATCTTACAATGTTAGTTGTTTATAGTTTTAACAGTAGATGATGTGCAGAGTGTGTTTTCACTTAGTTGGAGGTCTTTGTAGGCAAGGTTGTATTGTATTGTATGTCTTTATTTATATAGCGCAATTCATTTACATAGCGCTTCACAGTGGCAATACACGTGTAATCAAATAAATAACAGATAATATAAATAACAGATCATGGGAATAAGTGCTTCAGACATAAAAGTACCATTAACAAAGAGGAGTCCCTGCTCCGAGAAGCTTACAGTCTAATTGGTAGGTAGGGAGAACGTACAGAGACAGTAGGAGGGAGTTCTGGTAAGTGCGTCTGCAGGGGTCCAAGCTTTATGTATCATGTGTCCAGTATTAGCCACAGTGCTATTCATATGCTTGTTTAAGCAAGTGCGCTCTTAAGGTGGGTCTTAAAGGTGGATTGAGTGGGTGCTCGTCGAGTATTGAGGGGAAGGGCATTCTAGAGGTGCGGGGCAATCAGTGAAAAAGGTTTAAGGCGGGAGAGGGCTTTAGATACAAAGGGGGTAGAAAGAAGACATCCTTGAGAAGGTTAATGAAGTTGCAAGGCAATTATCTCAGTGGCTTCAAAAACATATACAGGATTGAAGAATATCTGAAATTTCCTTGAAGACAGAATAAATGTCCTAGATTTAGCATGCCAAATAACCAAAACTGCTTGAAACGCGTTTCACAGACATGCGGCTGCATGTTCTGCCTGAAGATCGGCTGACAATCATGTCTTTTGCAACATGTGCCGAATTGGATTCAGTTGCACAGCATTATACCGGCAGAAATAATTCAAACAATTTTGCTAATAGAGAGGGTAGGAGTTCCACAGAATTTCACAACATAATTATAGGGTTCCTTAATCAAAAAAAGGTTCAAAACCAGTGGTCTAGAGTCTTGTGACTTCAGGCAGAACATGCAGCCACATGTCTGTGAAACGCGTTTCAAGCCGTTTTGGTTATTTGGCATGCTAAATCTAGGACATTTATTCTGTCTTCAAGTAAATTCCAGATATTCTTCAATCTTGTATATGTTTTTGAAGCCACCGAGACAATTACCTTGCAACTTAAATAACCTTGTCCACAAAGACCTCCAGCTAACCCTCATTGAGTTATGTTATCCTCCTTAGTTTCTTGGCAGTGAAAACGGACTGCACATCCTCTACCGTTAAAACTGTAAACAACTAACATTGTAGGATTTCTTCCCATCCTTTACCGCAAGTATTGTATTTTTATTATACATAACCTGTCTGCTTTCACTATCTGCAGCATACATTATCAGCATATAAAAAGGATAAATACACACACACACAAACACACATCCCCCCCGCCCCCCACCCCACGATGCAGAAAATTCCATGATGCATAAAGCTTTTACAAGAATTCCACTTAAGGAAGAAAGAAATCCTACAATAAGTGTACAACATGTGTACGAATATAAAAACATCCAGATGAAAAAAAAATGAAATATTTATTATAAATAAACTGTAAAAGCAAAATGCACTCTGTTGCACCTAATTAGTGCATTAATTATGTGAATTGTTTAATATCAGGGAATTCGTGTGGTGTTGCAAAGAGTTATGCCTAAATTGTGCAACTGTTTGTATTATTGATTGCAACCGGGTGGCATTTAAAGCTTTTGCAATTTATGTTTCAAGTACTGTGAAAATAAGACAGAAAGTGCCTCACTACCCAAAATAGCTTAAGCCAAAAAGCAAAGAGAACTATATGTCAAATCAGTGATATTGTATGTGTTTTCTTAAATAACCCAGGGAAGTAACAATCCACAATTTCAATGCCAGTCACTGTTAGAGGCTATGGGGGGTGGGGGGAGGGCTGTAGTTTTACTTACCCTATTAATATTGTTGTTTGATAAGATACACTGAATTAAGTTTTTCTCAAAGTCTTCAAAGTTCTTGAGGCAATTTTCGAGAACATATTTAGATAAATTGAAATCGGAGAGTAGGCTTGTTAAAGTACCAATTGCTTCAGTCTGAAATGTTGAAACAGATGGTTTAGGATTTCTATATAGGCTAAGTAAGCCATCCAACAATCCAGACACCGAATCTGATACTACACTGCAATCATTTCCAAACTGTGTAAAATCTGTGAGAAGACTTCCTGTTGTCGTTAGCTTTCTGAGTCCAAGCAGATGCTGAAGAAACGCTGTTTGACCAGACAAAGTTTCTTTACCAACAGGGTAGTTTGTCACTGGAAGGTGATTTGAAAGAGATGCAAAATATGGAAAGTTTGAGCTAGATTGTTCAGACTGTGTCAAACTCTGCGACACTACAAATTCACCCATTCCATCTTCAACATCACACCCGGAATCTTCTTCTAATTGGCTCATTCGTTCCAAATCGTCTGTATGTTCCTGTTGCTCCGATGCCAAACCAGTAGTTGCTGTAATTTCTATAAAAATAAATAAAATAAAGAAAGAACGAAAAATCACATACTTTGCAAAATAGAGAAAAAAATCACCAAACAAAAAGCTTAAACATTTGAAAGTTTATTCAAAAGGTGGAACCATTACTACTATATTCCTGCAGTCCCATCATAACTGTTGCTCAACCTTCCTACAGGTAAGTTGGATAAAGTCCCTCTGGATACACTTGTTGCCTGGAACAGAACAAGATGGCAGAATTGAATTACATGGAACAGAAATTCTAGTTCAGGAAGGAAGAGCCAATATACAGTAAGGATGAGACAAGCAGGAAATACTGAGAGACAATGATGTTCCTTTCACACACATTAGGTCAGTGCGGTCCTGCTGACATTGTGATGAATACAGTAACCCTTTCTGTTTACAGTCCTGTTTTTGAATGCCTTTGGGAGTAAAGGCTGAAAGCAGATGTATTAAACAAATTATTTGCCTCCACAGAGGAGCCACTCGCAAAAGTATTCTAGAACAACAAAGGTCTAACCTGAACATTAAAAGAGCAGTTTCTCTTGTGACCCCACTTTTTCACATAGGTAGGAGACCGGGGGTCTCCACTGCTGAACCGCATTAATTTTTAGCTCCGGGGGCTCATTGGCTCCCAAGTGTAAGAATCCGCGCTGCGGGTATACCGGGCGTCCAGCGCCTCCTTACCTTTATTACAGGCCGTTCAGGGTCCCCGGCGGAGTTCCCCGCTACAGGCCGCTGTCCCCGCACCTCCAGGCCGCGCGCGTCACCCCTACGGGTGGGCGCGGACCCCGGCCGCCATTAGTTGGTGCCCGACTCCGCCCCCGCGGCGCACGAACCTTGCATGTCTCTGCCCCTGCTCCGTCAGCTCCGCCTCCCAGGTTCCTCTTCCCCACCTGACCCTTCCCCTGTCCGTCCCTCTGCTCCTCCCCTTCTTCTGACTACTCCCAAACCCCCCAGTACGTCTCTCCTATTCTCCGCCTCCTCTGACGCGGCGCACGTACCGTGCACGCCCCTGCCCCATCAGCTACGCCTCCCAGGTCCTTCTTCCCTTTCTGTTCCTTCCCTTGTCCGTCCCTCCACTCCTCCCCTTACTCTGACCACTCCCAAAGCCTCTGGTAATTCTTCCCTATCTGACTCTTACTCAGGCCACTCCTCTCTTCCTCCCCTCACTCCTATTGGTTCCAAACTCTCACACTCTGCTCTCCTATCAGGCCTTTCCCCGTGCCGCTCCTCCGTCACTCCCCTTCCCGATTGGTCCCAGCTCCCTATTTAATTCCCCTTCACCACTTCCTCTTTGCTCTGCATAGCTTCTGTACCTTGGTGCTGTCTGCTGTTGCGTGGCCTCTCTTGTCTTTCAGTGTCTGTTCCTGTAAATTCTGCTGACCTCCTTGGATTTTACGTTTTGCTTTGGACCTTACTACGCTGCTCTCTGGAACCCTTTGGACTTTCTACGCTGCAGACTTCTACAATCCCTGGACATGGCTCACGGACAATCTACTACGCTGCTCTCTCCAATCCACGACCCTTGGCTTACGAACTTTACCCTTCTTCGCCTGAGCTGTCAAGTACGGTATCATTTAATATTCTTGTTACCCGGACTTCCACACTCCGGCCGTGCCCCCGTCTACTGTCAGGTGTGTGGTATTACTCCTTTCCACCTCAGTCCCGGGGTCTCATCTGGCTTGTGGGCAGGCCGAGCGTTACACCAAGATACTTACCAGAGATAGTGCCGCCAGTAGCATACCCTCTATTGGAAGCAAAATTTTTAAATCCGTTGTGGCTTCCTATTGGCCTACATGACACAAAGAATTTAATTACTAGGAACCAACTGGCGACACCTTCTCCTGTAAGTATCCTGGGAACCAGGTAGTTCCGGAGCTCAAATTAATGTGGTTCAGCTAGGGTTGGGTGACATCAACATTTTTACTACGATAACGATATTAAGAAATGTATCCCGATAACGATATATATCACGATACATTTGTTAAAATAGAAGTCCTAAAATTTTCGAGTAAATCTAAATAAAATATGTTCTCAAAATATATACTTTTTCTATAATTTCCTAGAACAAAGGACCCGTCATTCCTAAACCCTTTCCATGTCTGCACTTCCTTTCATCACCTACACTGCTCCCCATAACCCTAAAATCCCCCTCATCCCATCACTGTCAACACGAGATACTCCCTACATTTAAAAACACATTTTATTTCTAACATTTTAAATATATATTACCCAAATTTTTTGACAATTAAGAAATGTCAAAAAATCTGTTTTCATTCATTTATAACATTTTCATAAAGGGTGAGAGTGATGGGATGAGGGGGGTGGTAGGATGATAGAAGCAGAATGGGTGAAAAATGATGACGTGAAGGCGGGGGACGAGGAGAGGATGGATTTAATTGCCCCTGGGGTGAGAAAGGAAGGGGTTAAGGGTGCCGTGGGGAAAAGGGTTTGTGTCCAATGGGGGAGGAGAGAGGTTCCACACCCAGGGTGGAGGGATGGGAAGGAAGGAATTAAATGCCTCAAAGGTGAGAAAGGAAGGAGTTAAGTGCCACAGGGAGAGGGTGGGGAAAAGGGTTAAGTGTCCCGGGGGGAGTATGGGAGATGATTGGGGGGGGGCTAAACAAAGGCAAGGTGAGAAGAGGAGTTCCCACCTTTCCCTGATGCAGCTGCTCTCATTCTCTCTCTGCTTGCTGCCCAAAGCTCCACCCCCTCCCTATGAGTCAGCATTCAGAAACAGGAAGTTAGGGGGACCCGGGGAGAGACAGCACAGTGGCACCTTCAAAGTTGCACTTACCACTAGTATCCAATAATATCATGACAACAGGTAATCTCTCATATCGGCACTCCGGGAGATTATGTTATCGCAATATTACTATATACCGGTATATCGCTCAATCCTAGGTTCAGCTCAAAGGACCCTTTGCTTCCCACATATATAAATAAATAAAAGGTGAGAACTGCACTTTAACCGATTTAGTTAAAAACAGAAAGTGGAAAAACAGCTTGTCAAAAACTCAAGGTAAGCCTAAAGATGTAGCCAGACAGATTGTCGGGAGTTGCTGCAGCAAAAACCAGCGCTAACGCAGTAGGGGTGGGGTTTAGTGCTTTCAGATAGAACGTTGTGATGTTAACTCTTTGCTGCATATGCATTCAACCAAGGGACCTAAAGGAGCTCAGTTCAGTCATATAGCCTGATCAATAATTTAGAAATACTATGAATTTTATGGGGACTATGTATAAACATATTTTTTAATGTGGGTTGTATCCAACCTTTTAGTGCCACAATACAATACAAACAAATACAATACAAACCTTCATACTGTAAAATGTGTTGTAAGTATAAAAGGTTATGTGATACATGTAATACATGATGCATAATAAGTTGTTTGGAAATAATTTTATGCATCCCCCATGCTGAATACATGTTCGATTTAAATGAAAACAGTACTGTGTTTTTTATTTTATATCTAGTGTTAGCAAATATAGATTATTTGTGTACTATTATTTAGAATGAAAGGGTGCTGTTCAAGACTAATACATCGAGTCTCACTTACCAGGTTATCCGTCTGCTATACTTTTGTTCACTTTGACAGTAAGATGATAACTTTCTATTTTGAGTCAAATTTGTATTTGTAATATTTGCTTGTACACACACACACACACACACACACACACACACACACACACACACACACACACACACACACACACACACACACACACACACACACACACACACACACACACGAGCATTGTTGACTGATCGTTTTGCAATGTGGCATCTACTGTATGTTGAATACATTTCAATATTTTTTTAATATAATGTAGGGGTCTTCTTTCTGACTTCGCTGCTAATTTCTGTGATCTATATCTATTATTTAGAATAGTCATTCTGTAAAAATACATATTATCTTAAAAATGCAACATCCATACTGCGTCAAATAACTTATTTTGTTGATACAAAGCAACCTACTTCTGAGCTATCACTATTCACAGTTTTTTTTAGCATAAATCTAAATTGAAGTTGGCAAATGGTTTTGACGCCATTTTTATTGTATTTGGGGTGCACACAAAAAAATGGCATCTGTGCGCAAACAATCCATTTCTGTATGCCAAAACAAATGCAAAAATACTTTTTTCAAGCAGCAGGATATATTTAAGACAGACACAGGTTGAGACTGACATGCTCCAATTTTGCACCAAAAAAACCTAATTTGCAAGACCTCGTACGTAGGTCGCCATGGGTACAGGTTCAGTACCACAAGTCTGGCGTAAAGCAAATGTGCTTCTTTTGTTTAAAAAGGGGGACAGATTGCAACCAGGGAATTGGAGATCTGTAAGGCCACGCTTATAGTGCCAGCGACAGCGATGTCGCTTCAAAACAAATGCATTGATGCCGTCACGTGCGCTTATAGTAGAAGCGACGTGACGGCTTGATCGCTGGAAGTCACTTCAATTTGATTTTTCCAGTGACCGCAGCATGACATCAGCGTCACCGTCACTATAAGCGCGGCCTAAGATTTACATCAACCATGGAGATTTTTTATGTTATTTTTAGGAATACAGTTCAGAGATACATTTTGTACAATACAATGATTAGTAATCAGTATCAGAGAAATGTCATGCCAAAGTATCCTAGCAGTGCTCGACAAACAGGGCAAAAACCCACTTGGCCCCCCCAAAATGTCAGTCGCCCCCCCCCCCCAAGTCAGTCACCCCCCCCTCAAAACACTTCCTCATTCCCCCCTCCCCCCCCCCCATACCCTCCCTCACGACACTTACCTGCGGCGGAGTCTGGCTACTGCCATGGCAACGGGATGCGGTGATGTCATGACGTCACACATGATTGCGTAACATGGCTCCGATCGAGGTCACGACCTCACGTAGCATCCCATTGCCAAGGCAACGCAGCGTAATTTGATGCCGTTCGGCCATTTTAACTAGAGCTGGAAAAGGGGGAGCTGCAGGGGGAAAAGATGAATTTGCAGAAGAAGACTGAGAAGACCGGGAGACGCCGGGGGGTGGGGCAATGGCCCAGGTAAGCAGTCGACAGCGGTCAAAATGCACACGCCCGTGGCAAGTGCATTTGTTGACCCTGCTCATTAGCTTCTTTGAGGATGAAAAACAAATCAGTACAGCAAAAAAAATTTAAATAATGTACAACCTTTCCCCCATAATAATAGTTTGTTCTTGTATAGCGCTGCTAGTTTTACGTAGCGCTTTACAGAGACATTTTGCAGGCACAGGTCCCTGCTCCGTAGAGCTTACAATCTATGTTTATGGTGCCTGAGGCACAGGGAGATAAAGTGACTTGCCCAAGGTCACAAGGAGCCGACACTGGGAATTGAACCAGGTTCTCCTCAGTGCCAGTCAGTGTCTTTACTCACTGAGCCGCTCCTTCAGCCATAGAGAGATCTGCAATCAAAGATTGGCGAAACAACCAAACATCACCATCAAACCAGCACATAAATTAGGTGCAGTGGAGGTTATGGACACAAATAAATATATAGAAGAAGGTGACAGACAACATCTACTATAATCTTCTATAATCACCTGCAACCAGAATTGGAGCAACTCAACAGCCCAGGAGTATTTTTTTACATGCTTCCTAAAATCTAGAAACCAGGAAACACTGGCAGACCAATTATAATAGGTATGGATGCACTCACTGAACAAATATCTGGCATAGTGGAGAATATCCTCAAACCACTAGTCACAAACACCAATGACTTCATACATGATACCACAGATTTGCTCAATAAACTTATCAAACAAATTACCATCACACACACTACTAGTTACTATGGATTTGGAATCATTGTACAATAACATTCTCCCCAACCCCCCCAATGGATGGCACTGAGGCATGCTTGCAATATCTCCCCTGGATCAAAAATACAGTGCTGAAGTAATTACGAAACTGATAGAATACATTCAACAAGGACATGCATCTACAACTAATGGGGACTGCAATGGGTACCAGGCTGGCACCACAATATGCCAATCTTGTTATGGAAATTTTTCAACAGAGATTCCTAGCTACATGCCTCCACAACCCTTACAGATATATTGATGGTCTGTTTATAATATGGACAGTGGGTGAACGCAATCTAAAATTATTTTACAAGTCCTTCAATTTATTCCATCCGTCAATTAAACTCAAAATAGCTTATTCAGAAAACCTAGTGAACTTTCTGGATACAACAGTAACACTGAAGAATGGCAAACTACACACATCTGTATACAAGAAACCCACAGAAAGTTAGAGTTACCTCCATAACTCTAACTTCCATCCCACTCATACAAAACAAGCTATACACAGCCAGGCTATAAGATATCACTGCATATGCTCTTAGGCTGCGGTCCCAGTAATCACTGTAACACGCGCGCCCGGCAGGGGGGGGGGGGGGTGTCACGTGCACAGCGCTAACCGCGATCGGCGGTCTTCAGGAGAGGGAGCAGTTGCGACGGGAGGGGGCGTGGTTGGGTTTTTTCGGGGCGTGGCCATGACCTCATGCGGCTGGTTCGCCCTCATTGGCTGAACCGCCGGCGGGGGCGTAGCCCCGGCTCGGTCGCAAGTTCCACACACAATTTTTTTGAGTGTGTGGAATCTTGCAGTACAGCGCGGCTGCTGAATGTGCGCCGACGCATGCACTCGGCCCTGAGTGACTGGGGGGCCGGTGCTTGCTTGCACAGTGCACGCCGAGGCGTGCACTGTGGCAGTCACTGTGAAGACAGAAACAGACACTTCCCAACCCTGACTGAATCATTCAGACATGCAAGCCAAAGACTATCCTGAAAACAATCACAGCTGCACTAAAAAAAACTCACCATCATTGATTCCAGAGTCAGTACCGTTACTCACTGAGCCACACATTCAGACTTAATGCGAATATGTTTTTTTTTACACATTATCATAGATTTTTTTTGTAATGTTTCTCCCTGCCTCTATTCATTTTACAATTCAAACCCATCTCCCCTCCTTGCACACTACTGATGGATGGCTGGTCCTACATGCTCTCCACATTTCTCACTATCCATGTATTGCCAAGTCTGTTTATTTACTATTCCCTCTGCCAATCCTTCTCTACCTCATCTGCCTTAGATTGTTATCTTGGTTTTAACATCTGTGTTAAGCTCATGGAATCTCTGTAAATCAGTATTTTTGACCTGAGGAAGAGAGAACTCTCGAAAGCTTGTCTTATAGTATCAATTGTAAGTCTAAATAAAAAAAAGGTATCACCTAATACTGAAGTACGCAGTTACTCTGCAGAATGCTAACAGGAAAATAAATTAAGGTGAGGTATATTATATGGGAAAACTACTACACACTTTGCAATACTTCATAAATAGGGCTAAATAACTAATTAGTAAGTTATTGTAAGGACTAGTGGAAAGTCTGTGCAAGCTTTTCCATATGTCCGTCCGGTTAGCATTTCAAAGTCCACAAGTATTCTCCATCACATGATTTTAAAACAGAGTTGTGATAAGATTAGCAGGAGAATCACAACATTTTCCAAATCCTGTCCTACTGTACAGTATGCTGCTGTCATGTTCTAGAAATATTAAACTAAGACATCCCAGTAATATGATTTCATTTCAAATGAAAAGAGAGATGCTGCTACACATTTAAATGTTGATAGATAAAATGGAGATAAGTAAAAGAAAAATATGAAGGGAGAAAAATATTAAAAGCAAGATATGCAACGGACTATAAAGCCGTTACCAACAGTCAGATTTAGGGCCCTATTCAATGTACTGCAAAGAAGCAGTACAGAGCGTGTCAGGTGTGGGAGTAATGGGTGATGGAGGTACAGTATGTGCCCAAGAGAGGAAGGTGTGGATTAACCTCTTGTTTGCAATAGTGGTTGAAAAAATATTGCACGGTGTTGCCTTACTAGCCTTTTATTTACCATAGGGGACATACAGGCATTCCTGCATGACCACTATGGTACTAAGGGGTTAATGAAAACTTGAATTCTCAATTGTGCCAGGTACAGGTGTAGCAAGACTTACTGTCCACCGCTCCGCGGCCGAACAAGCAAATGTCCGTGGCACTGGGGACAATGTCTGCCGCAATCACGCTGCGGAGAAGTCCATACTTCCAGATCGGACCCTCGTAGCGTTAATTTGTCCGGGCTGCGATCCTAGCGTCCGGGAAAGACACAGACATAAGTCTTCCTACATCTGTATATTACAAATCAATCTGTACCTGCTATTTTTTGGTAATGAAGGGGGAAAAAAACGAATGATTAAACGATGAAAAAAATGTTGTTAGTCCTTCAGAATGTTGTTTTGCTAATTTCGTAGCCGCCTCTTCCCCCAGAAAACGTTCCCAATAATTTTTTATTATTGAATTAGGCAAAAAGATATATGTTTTTTCGAGGTGGAAAGGTTCCCCCGAAGCTTGAACTTCAGAGTACATTGAACAGGGACCTTAGATTGTCACAAAGACTGAGGAAAACATTCCAAGCTTTAGAGAAACACAAGCAAAAATAGAAGTTAATATATAAGATTTGTGATTTTAAGCAGCAGTCCAAATTGATCATCTTTAGATATTTCTTCTCGACCTTTCCGAAGCATTTTTTTTATTTTTTATCTGATTCTTTGTTCAGGAAATATCAGCGTTTGAAAGAAGAATATAACAGGAGATGCTCAGGGGGCCAGATACTAACATTACACGAGTTAAACTCATATAGACGGCTGGTGAGGCTTGCCGCTTTAATGATCGAAGTAGAATCGTTGTACTGTAGGTTGTGATGCCTTATAAAGGGACTCGTGTGAGTTCTTTATAGATGAAATTATAGGTTGTAGAGCTTTCGAAACCTCAAGGGTTCCTTGTTCAAGTGTAATCATAAATCAGAGAGAGGTCAGACCTATGAACAGCGTGTATTTCAAAGCTTTCAGAAACTTAATGAAGACCCTTAAAATTACTTGAAACAAAGCATTTTTAACATGGCTGTAATAATACTGCATAAAACTGTAGCTGTGACCGCACTTTAGTAAAGCCAGCGATGCAAAAATCCGTTTTATTTGGGCAGATACTAAAATTCAATATGTTAGCCAATCTATTAGTCTGAACATTAGTATCATCCAGAGACAAGGGCTATCACAAATACAATTCTCAAGATTTTGCTCTGTGCAGTTCATATACACTACCATTTTCCATATTGAAAAAAACAGTGCAAAATTGGGTTATATTGCTCCCACTTCATTGTCTAGGCTTCTTGTGAATATGTATTACTCCAACACTATGGGGATAATCTCCCATTAAAGTCAATTGACATTCTCATGCCGTAGTGCCGAATTGGCATTATAATACCTTAATGAATTATATTCTTTATGCAATAACTCATTACAATGTGCTAAAAAAGTGAAAATATATAAACATTTTTAATTATATAGTAATTGTTCAGCAGCCGTGCCATATAGTGTATATAAAGTTAGGTCCGGAAATAATTGGACATTGATACAAGTTTTGTTATTTCGGCTGTGTACCAAAATAAATTCAAGTTACAGTTAAATAATGAATATGGGCTTAAAGTGCAGCCTGTCTGCTTTAATTTGAGGGTATTCACATCCAAATTGGAGGAAGGGTTTAGGAATTAAATCTTTTTAATATGTAGCCCCCTCTTTTTCAAGGGACCAAAAGTAATTGAATAATTGACCCAAAAGCCGTTTCATGGACAGTTGTGGGCTATTCCTTTGTTATTTCATCATCAATTAAGCAGGTACGGTCTAGTGTTGATTCCATGTGTGGCATTCGCATGTGGAAGCTGTTGCTGTGAATCCACAACATGCCGTCAAAGGAGCAATGCAAGTGAAACAGGACATACTTAGGCTGCAAAAAAAAAAATCCATCAGAGATAGCAGGAACATTAGGAGTGTCCAAATCAACAATTTGGTACATTCTGAGGAAAAAAAAGCACTGGTAAGCTCTGCAACACAAAAAGGCCTGGACGTCCACGGAAGACAACAGTGGTGGATGATCGTAGGACGTTTCCATGGTAAAGAAAAACCCCTTCACAACATCCAGCCAAGTGAAGAACATTCTCCAGGAGGTGGGCATATCATTATAAAAGTCTACCATAAAGAGAAGACTTCACGAGAACAAATACAGAGGGTTCACCACAAGGTGCAAACCATTCATAAGCCTCAAGAATAGACAGGCCAGATTAGACTTTGCCAAACAATATCTAAAAAAGCCAGCCCAGTTCTGGAACAGCATTCTTTGGACAGATGAAACTAAGATCAACCTGTACCAGAATGATGGGAAGAAAAAAGTATGGAGAAGGCTTGGAACGGCTCATGATCCAATGCATACCACATAATCTGTAAAACACGGTGGAGGCAGTGTGATGGCATGGGCATGCATCGCTTACAATGGCACTAGTGTTTATTGATGATGTGACCGAAGACAAGCAACCGGATGAATTCTGAAGTGTATAGGGATATATTGTCTGCTCAGATTCAGCCAAATTCAGCGAAGTTGATTGGACGGCGCTTCACTTTACAGATGGACAATGACCCAAATCATACTGCGAAAGGAACCCAGGAGTTTTTTAAGGCAAAGAAATGGAATATTCTGCAATGGCTGAGTCAATCACCTAATCTCAACCCGATTGAGCATGTATTTCACTTGCTGAAGACAAAATTTAAGGCAGCAAGACCCACGAACAAACAACAACTGAAGACAGCTGCAGTAAAGGCCTGGCAAAGCATCACAAAATGAGTGTTTGGTGATGTCCATGCGTTCCAGACTTCAAGCAGTCATTGCCTGCAAAGGATTCTTGACAAAGCATTAAAAATTAACATTTTATTTATGATTGTGTTCATTTGTCCAATTACATTTGAGCCCATGATTTTTATTGATATTATGTATATCTTAAAGCCTGAAATTTTGTTAAAGGAGCCTAGGAGATGAAAAAGATTGGGTAGAGAGGTAAGAGGCCTCGACACGTTCAAGACGACATAATCTGTGTGAAGAGCTACTTTTGTAGTCCCTTAATGTCTGGGCTTCTAAGTATATGGGTGGCTAGTGGTTCCATACACATGGCAAATAGTAATGGAGACAAGGGCAACCCTGTCTAGTTCCACTTAATTTTAATTGGATCCGAAGGGAGTCCCTGGTGAGTTACCCTGGCCACTGGGCAGGTAGACAATGTGGTAATGGCGTGTAAGGCCCTGCCCCGGAACCCGAACGCCCCAAAAGTGGCGTCCAGATATGGCCAATCAATTCTATTAAACGCGTGGATTAGGATCTTTTTCGTATGTACCAATTCAGTAAAATCAACTATACGTCTTGAATTATCTGCCGCCTGTCTTCCTGGGATAAAACCCACCTGATCTGGGTGAATCAGCTTGGAGGAATATCCGGCTCACTCTATTAGCTAAGATTTTTTTAATAAATCTTGATGTCCGAATTGATCAGGGAGATAGGCCGATGCTCTTAGAACTAGTCGGATCGTTTCCATGCTTATGAATCAGGGAGATGAAAGCCTGAAGCATCTGTTCCAAGAACAAGGCCACGTCCAACCCCGCATTATACCTATATATCTTAAGTAAATAGGGGGCAAGCAAATCCACAAATTTGTTATAGTGCAGATTTGAGAAGCCATCTGGACCAGGGGCCTTTGAAGGTTTAAGATGCATAATGACTTCAGTTAGATCTTCTAAGGTGAATTCCCTAGCTAGCGATTCCTCCTCCTCCGCACCCAACCTCGGCAGCCCTGCCTCAGCCAAAAAACCTACAGAGCCCGCTTTGTATTAGCATTATGTATCACCTTCTCCCCATCGTGTAGTCCCTAATAGTAGTTTAATTTATCCATTATCAATTTAGGATTGGAGGTCAGCCCTCCTGTTTTAAGGCTAATAGATTGAATATTGAAGTTTGATTGTCTGTGCCTGAGTTTAGATGCTAGCAAGGTATCTGGCTTGTTTGCTTTTTCATAAAATTTCCTCTTTGACCAACTCATTGCGTTTTCCGCCTAGGAGTAAATTTAACTCCATTTTAGTATCCTTCCATTTGTTAAGCGTTTCTGCTTTATTATTTCTCTTGTGTTCCCTGACAGAGTCGTTAATTTTGCCTGAAGCTCTGTTATTGTTTTGTTTTTCTCTCTTTTTCTCCAAGATGCGATGCTACTGAGAAAACCTCTAAGAGTAGCTTTATGTGCCTCTCAAAGCGTTATGTGGGAGTTTTGAATAAACATTTAATCTCCTTATCAACTTTTTGCAGAACCTCAGGTATCTTTAGGAGGCATTCATTTAGTTTCCAGTTTGCTCCAGGCCTGTGTAGGTGTGCGTGGTCAGACCATGAAATGTCATGAATCTGGGTTGCTGTGACCATTCTGTTTGATACAAAGAAATAATTTATTCTACTGTAGTACATATGTGGATTAGAGAAGGTGTATCCCTTTTCACTTGGGTGTAACTCCCTCCAAATATCTGGACAGTTGTGCCTCTCTAAGCCCCTTGATAAGTCTTCACGTTTCCACTTTTCGCTTCTGGGACGGGTGAGATGACCTATCCATGTCAGGATCTAATGCCAGATTAAAATCACCCACTAGAATAGTATGCCCTCTTCTGACGCTATTGAGTACGTCAAAAAAAGAAGTGGGGAAAAAAAAAGTCTGTAGCTCACAAGGAGTGTATACAGTTGCGATTGTCAAGGATTGATACCCAATAGTCCCTACCAGGATCAGGAATCTACCCTCCTTATCTCGCCTAACTTGTTCCACCACCAGGGGGAGTCTGTTATTGATTAGAATTGCTACACCTCTCTTTTTAGTCTGAGCTGAGGAAAGGTAGAACTGCCGGAAGTTTTTATCCAGATATTTTGGGGCGCAACTTTTAGGCGCAACTTTTACTGAAATGAGTTTCCTGTAATAACAATAGACCTGCATTCTTTCTTTTGTAGTCTGACATTACTAAGCGCCTCTTGGCCGGGCTGTTAAAGTCCTTCACATTATGTGATAATATTGTTATCGACATTTTAATATCCAACCACGGGTCGCTCCTTCCCAACCCCATACTCTTCTTGAAGGACCACTATTATTACTTGGTACTGTGTGTGGTTGGGTATTGATCCTGTAGACTTTCCCTAGGACCGGAGTGGAAGGGTGGAATGGGGCAGGGGGGGGATCAGCAACTGAAATTATGAAAAGAAAAGACTCAAACAAAGTCAAATAACTTAATGGGCCCGGTGAGGTCAACATGACCCATGGCCCATCTGCCCTTAGGCAGAAAATACCAATTGCACTACCATTGGGAACGGTCCAGTGTCCTGGACAATGGGTATGCCCAGGGGCCCTTGGAGGTGATAGAGGAATATTCCCCATCACCCAATTGAGGCTGCATGTAGGAAGCAGGGGTCATAACCCCCACACCCAGCCGGTTGAGTCATAAAAATCACAAAACCTCATTTAAACCAAGAACAACCTATAAAAGTGTGTATGTTATATGATCGTAGTTAACATAATAGTAAGCTGTTCTCATAATTATTGAACCATGTTATTAAACCATGTAAACGTAACAATAATGTACATAATCACATCTTCGCATTTTCCTTATATTACAAAAATCTCATTCATGTAACCACAATAATATCTCATTATAACATTAATAATAATATCCTTTTTCATAAAACTTGAATCAACTTATAAACTTATATTCTTGACACAGACCTTAGATACTGGGTAAACGAAAGCTAAACTTTAATTTGGCCTAGCACACCTGCTTAAACACTCCAAATGTTTTGATTGAACCTCTGATTGAACTCTATGATCCGGCAACCCCACCTCATCTCCTGTCATCCCCTTCTGGGTAAAGGGTGATTTTGCCTACTCCTCTCATACCCGTCAGGGGAATCCTTCATCTATGAGTGATCTGGGTATAACTTAAACTACAGAATCCACATCTATATTCCAGTCCCGCTATCCCTCCTCTTCCCCACTCATACTTAACTCCCTAAACCTAAACCCTTTGGTTCCCAGTCTCTAAGCTAGAATAGCAATTATTTTTATCTCCTATCTTTTCTATAAGATTAAACTTGAGTGATCCTCCAGACCTGAACCATTTTTTTATCAGCTCTAATAAATTCATTTTTATTGGTGTTACCTCTTGATTACATTTTTGGGGGGCTGGTGGGTTGTGCTCCATTTTTCTACAGAAGACTACCTGATCTATTTACCACACGGATGCAGCATACCCCGAATTTGCTGGTCACAAGAAAGGGAACACAAAGCTAATAGGCAATAGTCTTTAAATACAATATGTTGTTCCTCTTATTATAATATTCTGGACATTGCTTAAAGGAGGCTGTTATTGTGCTGCATTATGTAGGTATCCCGAGACAGCACCAGGTGCTTATTCCTCCCTGACTACATACGGATGTTCATTGATGACAAAGAGGGCTATCTGGACCTACATAGTTAAACTGTTGAAAAAAGAGTTTCTTTCGAGCATACAGGGAGTCTGAGCACTATACTACACTGGACTTTGTTCCTATTAGAACCTTTAAAATACAGGAAGTAATACCGGTAACTTCACCTTCAAGTATCTTGAGAACTCCCCACAGCTGAAAATACCACGGTTCAGCCCTGGAGAATCCCCTAATACCAATCCTATAAAAATAAAGGACGGTTAGTTAGGGGGGGGATGGATTTCTGCTTCAACTTTTGTGGCCATACGTTATGATACGTAGAGGTATATATAGGTATAAATTTATGTTGGGGGTGTATATATACGGGCACGGGCATATGTGCGGGTATGTGGACAGGTATGTATGGATATATATAGGAGGCGGATACATGAAGGGATGTATACGTGAGTAGAGGTGTATATGGGCATGGAGAGGGCGGTAGGTATATGGAAACGGGGATGTATACACATACATGCAAAGGTAGGTATACGGGCACGCGTGGGCAAGGGGGACACACAGATACAGGGTCGCACACGCTCTGCCGTAGTGGGGGGGATGATCAAAAGGTCGGGAATTACCTGGACATGTGGGACATCAGGAGGGCGCCATTGCAACGGAGATATTTACGTAGGCGAGCATGCATATATGGGTGTATATAGGTACGATATGTGGGGTCGGACGGAGAGATGTATGTATGTACGTGCATATGTAGGCGGGCATGCATATATGGGTGTATACAGGTATATATAAGGAAGGACATGTGCATATATAGGTATATGTGTGCATATGTGCATATAGGTATAGGAAGGACATGTGCAGGTTGTGCATGTGTGTGTGTGTGTGTGTGTGTGTGTGTGTGTGTGTGTGTATATATATATATATGTGTGTGTGTATATATGTATGTATGGGCGTGTATGTGTATATGGGTATATATACATACATATATGTGCGTATGTGTATATATATATGTATATATGGGGGTATATGTGTATATGGGTATATACATATTGTGACAAACGCCCCTCTTTTGTAGTGCTGACGTCTGTCTGGGTTCTTCCCGACACAGTCTTCTAGGGTTATTTAATACAAAAACAGGATCATGCAAAGTATTAAGCTGCTTAACTCAGGCTTCTGCCTGCTTTATTTTCATCCAAGTAAGGTACTGCAGCTTTAACATGTGTAGGTTAGAGGTACTCAGATACTTTCATTCAGCAGTTCACTCATTTCATTGTTACAGTATTTCCCACACTGTTATTTCAAGTAAAAAGAAACCAAATTATATAAACAAAATCCTATCCCTTTCAGGGATCTAACTACACATCAAAATCAGTCTCTCTAACAGCTGCTGGCCAACTAAACTGGTTCCCCAGCTTAAAACAATGCTCTCTCATTTAGGGTCACAAGATACAGCACAGTCTTTTAGCAACAGCAGTAACCATTTGTTTGTCTTATCTGTTTGGGGTGTCCAGGCAAATCCTCTGGTACTGTGATACGTGGAGAGGCCGTCAACCTCGATACTGGATGCAGGAGAGTAGCGACACCCCCAGCCCCCAGGCTCCAAGGAGAGAGAGTGAAATGCAAAACCTCTCTGCTCTAAATACCTGTACATGTGATTAGAAGAGCAGGTGAGGGAGAACTAGAGCCATTGTAATCTGTGGTCTGGATTTTCCATCCAGCTGCCTGAGTTAATGTGAAGCTGTGGAACGGATCATTTTTAGCTATTCCTGCACTTTCTGCTCTAAAATGGGGCAGAAAGCTGCCTAACATCTTTGGACTATGTCACATATCCCCCTCCCCAGCTCACACCTACTGGGGTGAGCGGCCATGGACCTCACTGGGGTGAGCGTCCTACCTGAAATACTTGAGCTAACTCCTCAGTACAACATTAAGTATTCACATGATACGAATATGAACTTCATTATAAATTTACCAACCGAAAAGGGCATTTTTTTTTTTTTTTTTCCATATTGTAAGCTACCAATATTTTTTTCTCTTATACTACAGCCTTGTAATCTTAAGGGCCATCAACCCTGTATATTAATTTGTAGTTTAGCTACATTTTCAACACAGAGAACCAATATAACATTGTAATATTGACAAAATGCTTATTTGCATAGTTAAGTGTCCGTGACATAGTCCACACGTGTAATAAAAAAAATAAATCGGTCAGTTCCCCCAAACTTTTTTTTTTTTTTTTGACTTCCAGTCTATTGCATCCTTTGACTTTATTTCATAGCCCGCTGCAACCTGCAAATGACTGGACTGTTTCTTTAGCTTCTGATGAGACCCTTGGACCAGATTCTCCTTGGCTCCACAGTGTGGTCCAGATTGGTGAGATATGGAACTATTCAGGCGCCGTGTTAACCTTCGTTGTTTTTTCTTTTCAATCTTTGATTTCCCTTTTGTGGCCATTACTAGGCCTTTGGGTTTTGGAGACCTAGTTGCCTCTGTACAAACGTAGTCCATATTAACCATGTCATCAGGATCTGTCAACAAGTTTGTGTTTTCAGGAACTGCCACCCACTTGGCTAAAACATCTTCTGTGTTGTCCTGGGTGTGTCCACTAGTTTGATAATCTTCTGGACAACGTAAATGAAATTGAGGATCTGGATTTTTGAATTCCAGATCAGGGAGTATATTCTCAGGAGGGTGCCTATCTGTTTCTGGAATAACAGCAGCACAATCAAAGTCAATTATTTCTCCTTCCTCTTTGTCATCAGTGAGGGCATTGAGTTTACTTTCCCTGGTCTCCTTTTGTGACCGTGTCTCTTTTAGCCTTGGAATCTCTTTCTCCAACTTCATCTTTATAGCAAATCGTAATATTGCAACAGCATTGAAGATACACGTATAGGAACGTACCGCTTGCTTGGTTAGGAGGTAGGATTGATAGCCCGACTGAACCACTTTAGCCGCTTCTCCCATGTCCGTCATCTGTTTCAGAGCGAGGTTTAACGCTGTTTCATTTTCTCTATTCTTGACCTGCAGCTGCAGGTGCTCCTCCCGGGTCTTGTCCAGCTCCAGCTGCAGCCGGGCCCCCTCATTTGCCGTGTGGTCCAGCTGCTTGTAGATATCGGCCATCTCGCTTTTATAGCGCAGTGTCAGGCAAACCACCTGACGGACGGACACCTCCTCTCTCTTGGCGCACTGTATCTCGCGCTCAGCCATCTGCTTCTGCAGCTCTCCAACCTGATCGTGCCAGACCTCCCTCAGGGTCTTCACCTCTTTCTGGTGCTTGCTCTGGGTTTGCATCAGCGCCTCCATTTTTTGGAGCTCTGCAGATTGTGTCGCCTGGATCGCCGCTGATTCTGTATTCTGCAGTGCTTCCTGCATTTCTAACTTTTCCTGGATCAATTGCTTCTCCACTTTTTCTGCTTGGTGAAGTTTCTCATCACCTTCACTGATCTGGTCAGTCAAGTCTGAATTTTTCTGTGTCAGACTTACATTCTCTCTTTTTACAGTCTCTAAATTACTCAGGGTATTCTCATAGGTTTCCTTCAATGTACACAGCTCTGTGCTGCGAGCGTAGACCTCATGGCGTGAGAGTTCCAGCTCTGCTTTAAGCGCGCTAGCCTCTTGCCGAGAAACCCCCAACTCTGTGATGAAGTTTTGCACATCTTTCTGGGACATCTCATAGCATAGTTTCCAGTCAGTTCTTGTTTTCTTTGATTCGCTTGGCTCTCTGCCTATGATGGTAGCAGTAGCCTTTGTCATCTCTAGGCGTGTCATCATTCCTGGGACGATTGCGCCAGGCCCTATGGGCTGTTGCTCATCTCGGCGCCTTTCTGACGCATGTCCTGACAGTGCAGGTTCAAGTGGCTCGGTCACTTCCCCTGTGACTTGAGGAACAGTTTTCTTTCTTTTTGCTTTATTAGCTCCAGAGATATCAGTGGTCCTGGGCACACACTCACTGTTATCAGCTTCCACATCTTGCTTGCACTCACAGGGCGTTGCTTGCTTTTGCAGCTGTTTGTCTTTGAAAATTTTGGGGCACACATCTTCCATGTGACCTACTTCACGACAGGCCCAGCATACTAAATTCATCTGTGGGTACGGCTCTCCTCCAGGGTCGTGATCATAGTATGGCCTGAAGGGACACTGTTTTGTATGGTTACGTACATTACACAACAAACATTTCACGTCGGCCATTTTAGAAACCCGGCAGGGACAATTGTTAGCTGCAATTTCACTCACTTCAGCAACTTACATACAGCACTTGCTAGCTGCAAATTCACTCACTTCAGCAAAAGGCATTAGCTTTACAAACAGCACTTGCTAGATGCAAAAAAAATTTTTTTTCTTCAGCAAAACATTTTGGTTTTCTGTTTGGGTTCAGGGTGCTATTGCATCCACACTTCGCACATTCTCTGTGTATGCTAGAAGCACAACTGATATACACAGTGGAACAGACTTCACTCATAGCATCTGTATTTTACTTCAGCTGGGCGGCCATTTTAAACCCCCGCATTTATTTGCAAACCCACAGACTTTAGTGTCTGCCCGCATTCTCCACCATATGTGACAAACGCCCCTCTTTTGTAGTGCTGACGTCTGTCTGGGTTCTTCCCGACACAGTCTTCTAGGGTTATTTAATACAAAAACAGGATCATGCAAAGTATTAAGCTGCTTAACTCAGGCTTCTGCCTGCTTTATTTTCATCCAAGTAAGGTACTGCAGCTTTAACATGTGTAGGTTAGAGGTACTCAGATACTTTCATTCAGCAGTTCACTCATTTCATTGTTACAGTATTTCCCACACTGTTATTTCAAGTAAAAAGAAACCAAATTATATAAACAAAATCCTATCCCTTTCAGGGATCTAACTACACATCAAAATCAGTCTCTCTAACAGCTGCTGGCCAACTAAACTGGTTCCCCAGCTTAAAACAATGCTCTCTCATTTAGGGTCACAAGATACAGCACAGTCTTTTAGCAACAGCAGTAACCATTTGTTTGTCTTATCTGTTTGGGGTGTCCAGGCAAATCCTCTGGTACTGTGATACGTGGAGAGGCCGTCAACCTCGATACTGGATGCAGGAGAGTAGCGACACCCCCAGCCCCCAGGCTCCAAGGAGAGAGAGTGAAATGCAAAACCTCTCTGCTCTAAATACCTGTACATGTGATTAGAAGAGCAGGTGAGGGAGAACTAGAGCCATTGTAATCTGTGGTCTGGATTTTCCATCCAGCTGCCTGAGTTAATGTGAAGCTGTGGAACGGATCATTTTTAGCTATTCCTGCACTTTCTGCTCTAAAATGGGGCAGAAAGCTGCCTAACATCTTTGGACTATGTCACAATATATAAAAAAAAAAAAAAGTGGATATGCAAGGGGTAACATGTAATTTTGTTATTACAGCAGTTTTGCAGGAAGGCCAGCGCATAGGCAAAGCACCGGCTCGCAGTGCTATTGGGAATGTCGTTACAGGCCAGTATGATGCGGCTCTTGGCGGAAGCACAGGACCACGACGAGGAGTGGCTGCACCAGCAATTGCGGGCATTGACGCAGGGATCCGGAAGCATCCAAGGAGGGTCGAGCAGCCGGGAGAGCGCTCAAGCGGGTTCGGAGGCCAAGTGCGCCGAGGCATGGTCGTCATCAAGCGACGAAGGCGGTCCTAGCGGCGGAGCACGACATCCGGTCAGGTTGCTTACAGGGAAGCAGAAGGGTACGTCAGTGGCGACTGGGGGGAAGGCCACAGCCTGTCATGGGGGAGGCTGTGGGGAAGGGGATGCAGCCTGGAGGGCAAGCAAACGGAAGGTGGCGACTGGTATTTAAAAAAAAAAAGTGGTGTGCGCATAATTACGTATATAGATATATATATATGTATGAGCACGGGTATGAGGTCCAACACGGAGGGAAGATCCCACCGGTGGGCGCGAGGATAGCGTTGTGGGTCGGGCCGCGAGCTGATCGACACACGGGCCATGGTAGGGGCGAACGGTGCTCAAGGTGGAGGAGCGGAGCACGTGGTGCCCGCAACGGGCATGTGCGGGGGTGGGCTGGAGCCCTGGATGGCGGATTCCGATTAGGATGGATGAATCCTGTGGGGGGGTGATTCAATCTTGTTTTCTCTTACAGGAAAGGCTGGACCGGTCGACCTCGCTTTGCGGCGCTGGTACGTCGTCCACGACTCGTAAACGGACGGGGCGCCCTGGCGGGCCTACGAACAGAACTCGGAGGGGCAAGGGCCTCGAGGTTGGTCCCGACAGGCGGTTCACATCGCCGCCTGGGACCGGGACACCAAAGGGTAAACGTAAGAGAGCTACACATATAGGGGGGGCTACCTTGCCAGGCATCCGCGGTTCCCCGATAACGGAGAGTTCGGTAGCGGGGGCGGCGGGCAATGCCGAGGCGAGATTGATCAGCATAATGGGAAAGGTCGTTCAGGCGGTGTTACTAGCGGCAGGCGTAGGCAAGTCAAGCGAGGCACAAGGAGAAACAGCAGCAGGGGCGAACCCAAGCAGCAAGCGCGTCAGCTAGGATTACACAGGAGCAGGCTTCGGCAGGGGAGGAAGGCGCTAGCGGGGGTGTGGGATCAGCAGTTAGCCAGGTAACAACGGCAGGGAGCGGGAGGAACAGCAGCAGCTAGTGCAGTAGGAGGAGCAGCGGAAGGGGCAGGGACCCGGGTGCCAGCAGCGGCATCAAGGTCAAAGAGGGTAGGGGATGCGGCATATGGTGATTCGTACACAGCGGTCACCCGGTCCCTGGGCGCGCATCTGTCAGACGAGGTGAAAGAAAGAATTTGGGCAGGGGACTATGTTGAGTTACTGACGTTGCTTCCTGGGTACAACGAAGCAGTAGCGAAATCCGAGAAGGGGAAGCTAAGAAGGACGATGTAGAAAGACGATTGTACCCACGCACTTTCGGTAACTGGGTGCAGGCGTTCGGGATATTGGCAGGCGTAGTGGGTGAAAAGGAGCCACAATTATGCTCCGCGTTGTTTAAATACCAGGACATAATCAGGAAGGCGTTTCAAAAATACGGGGGAATGGGATGGTGGACATACGACGTAGAATTCAGGCAAAGTATGCAGGAGAATAAAGGGGTAGTTACGTGGGACCGTAAGGATGTTGACTTATACTTAGATCACATTTCGGGGGGGAAGAGGTTCAACCTCTCGTGGGGCAGGCTTTCAGGGGGACATGTTCAGTAACAATTCACAGGAGGGTTCTGAATGGTTCGCGCGGCCGGCAGGAAGGTGACACGCAGTCGGTAAACAGTCGGGCATATGCTGGGGATTTAATGAGTCCAAATGCAGATTCCTCAATTATCATTTCCAGCATAGCTGCGCCGGGTGTGGGGGCCAGCACCCCAAGTCTAAATGTTACAAGAAGGACAGTAAAGGGTTCAAGGGGACAGGACAGCAGGAGGGCGCGAACGCCAATTTCGGTAGAGACTATGGCGCCTCGGCGGGAAAGACACCCCAATAAAGAGGCAGCCGAGTTTTGGCAGAAGGGGTCGGGAGGCAGCGAGCGAGGGTATGGCGGTACGGGCCTGATTTAAGGGGGGGGGTTAAACAGGCCCGTCGGTGGCGGCAGTTGGGGGGGGGTTAGGTGCTTGTCCTGCCATAGGGGGCTCGGGGCTGGTAAAGCAGGTTGAAGCGAGGGGGCAGGTCACCGGGACGTACTTCCGGGTGCCCCCTCTTGCATTGCCCAGCACCGAGCACTTTCTGGCGCGGACGGGCAGCACGCTACCTCAGTTATGATTATGTTTATTATTAATAAACAAAGCCGCGGCCATTTTACCTCCAGACTGTGTCCTCTCGTTATTGGTACGTTACATATAAATAATGCTAGGTGAGGGGGGGAAGCTCGCGCCTCCCTGGTCACTCCTCATTATCACTAACGGACATTATACAGTAGTTAATGCAATGCTCTTTATGGGAGAAAACATGACCTAACATGATGTTATTATCCTTTGAAGATACCATATTAGAGTGAATGTGACATGAACTTAGATTAACATCACTTTAAATGACTTAACTTATTTTCGTGGACCTTGTCCCAAGTATCACAAAACCCTGATTGAGAAGTCACGGTCTTAAAAACATCAGTCCATCTTATTGGTATAAGAATAATATTTGAACATACTTTAGTGTTTAATATTTACGTACATCATTTATTACAATTTCTGCTGTAAAATATTTGGAACAGTCTACTGTACTAGACTTGAAAACATATTTAAGTAAAAAAATATATTTTGTATTATTTAAACGTAGCAGGGATCATCAATGTTATTTACTGTATTGATTTAATAATCCTAGTTTCTAATACTTAAAAAGGGATCAGTCACTTTCATATCAAGTGACACAGCACGCACAAGGGGAAGCAATGACAGTCTATATGAAATCAGTTGGGAAGAGGATGTTCCACAAATAGAATGAAAGTAAATGAAGTAGAATGGCACTAAAAAAACCAGCAGTGTATATCCGCTGCACAACAGAACCCTCTATCAGACTGCATCACAGCTTCAGAGAGGCTAATCTGCAGTAAAGGGGATGAATCACTGTACAATAAATGTTTATCAATTTTCCATATGTTTTCATCACAATTCTTATAAATGCAGCTATACCAATCAACCTTGGTACTAAATAACTATATATTTAAGTAATAATCCCCTCAGAACAGGACATATATGCCCTGGCTGGAAGAGTTGAAGGCCCGAGGCGAAGCCGAGGGACTTTAACCCAGCCAGGGCATTATTGGCCAGTAATGCCCTGTTCTGAGGGGATTATTACTATTATAGGTTAAATGTAGGCTTATTTCATAAATAATAGACACTTTTGTATAGTTAAATAGATTTTTTTATTAAAATAAAATGGTAAATACATGAAACCACCTCTATATACGCTTACACTGCAGATATCTATATTCACACACTCCCCCTCTGTGTACACACACACAGCAACTCTACAGACACACACAGCAGCTCAACACACACAAACTGCTGCTACACAAACACACACACAGGCACCACACACAAACACAGCACCTCCTCTACACGCACAACACAGAACCTCTACACACACAACACAGCAGCTCTACACACACAACACAGCAGCTCTACAAACACAACATAGCAGCTCTACACACAAACTCTGCTGCTACACACACATGCTACACCCATCAACACTGCTGATGACACACACACACACACACACACACACACACACAAACTGCTGCTACACATACAACAGCACAACACACACACACACACTGCAGCCACAATAAAAAATGCAGCCACTTACTAAACTTTGCACTCTCCCCCCCCCCACCTCCACACAACACAGCACCTCTACACACACACACAACACTGCACCTCTACACACAACATACACACACAACACTGCACCTCTATACACAGCACCACTACACACACACACAAACTGCTGCTACACACACGCTACACCCATAAACACTGCTGCTGACACTGACACACACACACACACACACACACACACTGGAGCTCTATACACACACACAGCACCTCTACACAGTTATACAACACAACAGCACAGCACACACACACACTGCTACTGACACACACACACAAACTGCAACCACAAACTAACTGCAGACAGCCACTTGGTTATTTGCAGACCCCCCAATTGAGCCGAATCTGCTCAGAAAATCTCAGTCAGCTTGGGAGGGGGAGGAGTCAACCCATGGCTGATACTTCCTGACCAATCCCCTGCCCTGTCTCAGCTATTCTGAAAGCTAATTGGCTGGAAATAAACACATTAAAAACTGCACTTTGCAAGCTGCTAAAATTCCGGGCATTACCGATTGGATAAGAGAGCTGGGTTTTCAATAATGCCCGGAATTTTACTGCTTTAGCCTATAATGTCAATTAACAAAATGATAGTACACGTATAACCAGCCTCACACTGATGACTCAAAATGTGGAAACAGCTATCTGCGAGTAGCGTTACTGGCAATGCACTTCTTTAACCCAGCCTTGGTGAAAACCTGTGTAATGCGGCAGGCATATGTTTATAGGGATCCATGTTATAATGGATTTGAAGCAAAATCTGACACTGTGTGCTCATTTGCATATAATTTCCCAGAATACCTGGACGCAGTGGAAGCATTGTATGCTAAGCGATGATGGGGGAAAAGCAGGGTTACAGACCTGTCTGGGACATGTTAATGTGCTCACAAGTGCTATTTAAACTAAAAACTTTGACTCTACTAAGATCTCAGTACAATGACAGTCTACTATTAGAGCAGACCAAACTGCCGCCAGCACTCTTCCGCCACACACGCTCTGACGCCATATTTAAATGGCAATGTCCTGACGCGCACTCCTGCACCACCACAAGCTCCGTCCGTCAAGCTCCGTGTGTTACATTTAAAATGACGCATCAAAGCTGGCGGCGCAAGAACATGTAGCGGTTCCGCGCTGGATATTGGTTGTCATGGCTCGATGGAGCGGGCGGTGCAGGAGCTTTCGAAGCTGGAGCGAGCGTTGCTTGTCGGACGGAGTTTTTGGCGCGACATTGACATTTAAACATGGCGTCGAAGCGCGCAATGAAAAGCGTACACAGTGAGGTGCCCTGCGCCCAGGTGTCCCGCCGGCGAAGAGCACCGACTGCAGTCTGGTCGTGTCAAAATGTCCCAAACCCTATTATAAATTAACAACTCAGAATGTAGCTAGCAGGGGACTTTCATGGAAATGGAACTGTATTCTTCCTGGGCTTTGTATGCGAATGTTTAGTATCTGTTAATGCAGTAGACGGCCTCAGTTATTGCAGAATACTCAAACTTGTAATGACTAAAAATGAATTGGTATTTTAACTAAGGTAATATATAAAGTGCATATTAGTGAATGCACCAAAAAGTGCTCAAATGCACCTCATGTAATGAGCCAGCATACACATAAGCAAATATGCAAGTGTTCTAGTATGCCAGGGACAGCAATTAAATACTAGCGCAAAAAAGATACGGGTCTCTTTTCACAAACGGCAAGAGACAGGAATACCCAGTTGCGTACACTCACAGATTTGCCTGGGTGGCAAGAAGATCGATAGTTGATGAGGGTATGTACAGTACAGAGACTAGTGTGATGCTGAATAGCCGATTAAGTCATACCCCCTAGACAAACAGATGTGAATCTGACAAATAAAAACCTAAACTTTATTGGTATAAACAAAAGAAAGTAATTGGGGCAAATACAATTTCGCCATACAATTGGTGATAAAAACCACCTCAAACTAGCAGGGTAATTCAAATGGTCACAGATGAACGGGCAGACAATTTGAATAGTTGTCTGTGTGGAAGTAGAGCCTCCTGGATGGATTATGGATATGGGTGGTTTATTCCTCGTTAGGCTATGAACCAAGGCCTGTTGGGTGGGTTAGGAAGTTGGAAGTTCTGAACTCAGATAGTGCTGCCTAGCTGCCAGGATCTTTTGGGTTAAAGCTGCAGTTCAAGCAAAATCCTGCATGTGTGTTTTTTAAATAAATCAATTCTGTACTATGAGAAAATACTTGTAGCATTTAAAAAAAAAAAAAAAAAAACTTTGAAACACAATTTTTAATGTATTCTAATGTAACGAGCATTTTTGTTCCTATAGCAACCCTTTACAAAGGCACAACCTCTTCCTTTACTGTAACAGGCTCTGGCAAACCCTTTTTTTTTTTTTTTTTATAGCCCTGCCCTCTCTCTAGCAGTGCACAAACTCAATTGTATCTAATGACTGCCTGGTCACAGGATCTTCCCCACAGAACTTTGTCAGTGCAGCAGGATAAATGGATCAGAGATACAGAATAGCACAGATAGGTGAATTAAACCTTATGCCAGTATTTATTCGATTGCACGTGTATATATGTTAAATATTAACAACTAATTTGATATCAAATGTGTTATGGGTCAATAAACACCTATTTTTGCATGTATTTTTCTATTGCAGACAATTAGATCATTCTGGTCTTTTCGTTAAAACACACACACACACACACACACACACACACACACACACACACACACACACACACACACACACACACACACACACGTTCCACTGAATAAATTACACAGAGAATTAGGTAACCCGCCGGTAGAATTTTGCCGATCAATCACAGGAGAACGGATCGATCAGCAGTTCTGCTAATCACATGGTAAGTTTTGATTGCACTGATGCAAATATTGAAGTGCCAGCTTGAACTCCCCCTCCTCTCTCCGCTCCTTCCCCCTCTCTCTCTCCCTTCCACTGTCTCCCCCCTATCTTTCTCCCCCGTCCACAGAAATACGCCCCTCCCCTTCACAGCTCCGTTACCCCCCCTGTTCACAGCTCTGGTCCCCCCCCCCCCCCAGTTCACATCTCCGACTCTACCTCCCCCCCCCCCCCGTTCAACACTTGGGATTCCCCCTGTGTGTTTGGCAGCTAAGCTGACTGAGGAGGGAACTGTGTGTCAGTCGGTGAGTGTGTGTGTGTCAGTCAGTGTGTGTGTATGTCAGTCAGTGTGTGTGTATGTCAGTCAGTGTGTGTGTGTATGTCAGTCAGTGTGTGTGTGTATGTCAGTCAGTGTGTGTGTGTATGTCAGTCAGTCAGTGTGTGTGTGTGTATGTCAGTCAGTCAGTGTGTGTGTGTGTATGTCAGTCAGTCAGTGTGTGTGTATGTCAGTCAGTCAGTCAGTCAGTCAGTGTGTGTGTGTGTGTGTCAGTGTGTGTGTATGTCAGTCAGTGTGTGTGTATGTCAGTCAGTGTGTGTGTGTGTGTATGTCAGTCAGTGTGTGTGTGTGTGTATGTCACTCAGTGTGTGTGTGTGTGTATGTCACTCAGTGTGTGTGTGTGTGT